>NW_025206970.1:3173-12301 GCF_004010195.1 Chiloscyllium plagiosum | reverse complement strand
AACTCCAAAGTCCCTCTGTTTCCCTAAAATTGTAAGTCACTGCCATTCACCATGTTACCCCTACCTTGATTTGACTTTCGAAATTGCAAGATCTCATACTTATAAATATTAAACTCCATTTACGACTTCCCAACCTACTTTCCCAGCTGATCAAGATTCTGTTGCAATTTCTGATCAGTTTCCTCACTATCCACGATTCCATGTATTTCAGTGTCATTAGCAAATTTTCTAAGCATGCCTTGTACATTTTCATCCAAATCATAGAGATAGATAACAAAATGGCTCAGCACCGATACCTGAGCCGTTGCACTATTCACATGTGATTCACAGTCCAACGATTATCCTTCCACTATTACCATCTGCTTCCTACCATCGAGCCAATTGTCGATCCAGTTTGCCAGCTCTGCATGGATTCCATGCGATCTCACTTCCTGAGCAGCCTACCATGTGGAATCTTATCAAAGGCCTTACTGAAATCCATATTGACTATGTCCACTGTCCTGCCCTTGTCAACCTTCCCGGTCACATCATCAAAGAACTCGAACAAATTGGTGTGGCATGACCACCCACTCTCTAAACCATGTTGGCTACTCCTAACGAAATCCTGTCTTAGCATTTGCATGTATATCTTATCGCTCAGAATTGTCTCAAGTAACTTGCCCACCACAGATGTTAAACATACTGCTCAGTCGTTTCCAGGTTGTTCTTAGCAGCCCTTGTTAAATAATGGCACAGCATTCGCTACCGTACAGTCTTCCGGGACATCACCTGTGGCTAATGATGATGCAGACATATCAACCAGAGCTGCACAATATTTCTCTAGCTGCGTCTCGTGTTCTTGAATATATCTGGTCAGGGCCACAATACTAATTCACCTTCATATATTCTCATGCATGTCGCACCTCATCTACTGTGATATGGACTGTCTCCAAGTTATGACCACTAACCCCTCTAAGTTGGAACATTTTATTAAACTCTGACAATGTTTCCTAGTCCTTCGACATCACTTCCTGTGAGGAGAACCCTTGCTATCCCTGTTGCACCTGTCAACCTGACAAACTGTTCCAATTTGTTTCATTCCTCAGTTGGAAAAACCCTCAGCAGGTCAAGAAGCATCAGAGGAGCAGGGGAGTGAACGTTTCAGTTCAGAACCTGATAAGCCCTGAAGAAAGGTTCCACCTGAAAATTCACCTCCCCTGCTCCTCTGACACTGGTTGACTTGTGATCTTCCCAGCTCCAGACTTTATTGAGTCTGCCTTCCAGCACCTTCACTCCTCAATATCTCGAAGCCACTTAATCTGCGAGTTGACTGAAGCTCTCCAAACCCTTGAATATCCATCAGTCCTCACAGCTCTGTGTCTGTAGGTTCCTCAGACTAACATCCTTCGCCTCTGTAACATCGTCCAATTTCACACAAGCCTTTTATTATGCACTCTCCTTCAGACCTTGCAACCTGCATTCCCCATAATATCTTCAAGCCGAGACAATATTCTATTCTCCCTGCTGCAGCCTTGTGAACTCTCTCCAGTCTTCAGTTTCCCTTTCTGTGATCTGTCCCAATCGCCTGTAAGTCTCTTCATCTTCGTACACTCTTCCAGTCACGACAGTTCTCCCAAACTGTTACTATCCACTGGGCACTGAACTCTCCTTGTAGGTGCCTACATCAGGAAATTGGAGACGAATGTGTCAAAAGCAGTACAGATTTTATTCAGGGACCATATCCCGGTATACACATATCAACTAGTTGCGATATGTCCTTGAACTGGGCCCAAAATTCATACAGGA
Source organism: Chiloscyllium plagiosum (assembly GCF_004010195.1). Lineage (NCBI taxonomy): Eukaryota > Metazoa > Chordata > Chondrichthyes > Orectolobiformes > Hemiscylliidae > Chiloscyllium > Chiloscyllium plagiosum. Next base: position 10,516 of record NW_025206970.1, on the reverse strand, counting down.
TATTCCTTTGTCAACAATCCATAACTTCTCAAGTCATGTCATGCTTTTCAAAGCATATAGTGCAGAATTCCTTCATAATTACTTGATTAAACCAATCTTTACTTAGACAGCTGTTGAGGTGGCTCACTTAGTACATTGAAGGCTGAGTTTGACAGATATTGGATCAGTAAGGGAATTCAGGGTTGTGTCAGTATAGCAGTAAAGTGACATGAAGGATATTCAGGTCAAACACAACCTCGTTGAGAGGAGAATCAGACTCAATGGGCTGAATGGCCTATTTCTATTCTGATGTTTTATGTTTAAAAAGCTGATGTTAGACTAACAGGTATGTAATTTCATTTTTCATATCTCTTTCCTCAAGTGGAGTTAGTTGCTAACACCCAATCGAAAGGGGGTGTTCCCAAATTTTGATGCAAAGACAGTTACGCAATGGTGACATATTTCCGAGTCAGATGGTGAGTGGCTCGGAGTGGAACCTACAGTTGGAGGAGCTCCATTGTATCTCCTTTCCTTGTCCATCTAGTGACTCACTAACTTGATCAAGGTTTTTGAAAAGGTGGCGAAGGTGATTGATGACGACAACATGGACCACAGCAAAGCCTTTGACAAGGCCCCTCATGGTAGACTGGCACAAACGGTGAAGCCACACAGTATCAAGGATGAGGTGGCAAGGTGGCATAATCATGGGAGACAGAGTGTAGCTGTGGAAGGATGCTTTTTGGAATGGAGGGCTGTGACCAGTGGTGTCCCACAGGAATCAGTGCTGGAACCTCTTCTATTCGTGATCTACATAAATGATTTGGAAGAAAACATGGCTGGTCTAATTAGTAAGTTTGTGAATGACACAAATATTCAGAGAGTTGCATATATTGAAGAGGTTTGTCAAAGGATACAGCAGGATATGGATCAGTTGGAGGGATGAGCAGAAAAATGGCAGATGGATTGAATCTGGGCAAGTCCGAGATGCTGCATTTTGGACGATCAGGTCCAGGTGGAAATGGCAGAACCATGTGGAGTACTGATACGCAGAGGGATCTGGATGTGCAGGTCCACAGATTACTGAAGGCGACTGTGCAAGGAGATAAGGTAGCAACAAAAATACGTATGGTATGTTTGACGTAATTTGCAGAAGTATTGATCATGTGGATTTATGCTGCAGATTTATGCAACTTTAGTTAAGTGCCACTTGGTCTCTTGCTTTCAGTTGTAGTCGTCACACTACCAGAAGGATGTTGATGCTTTGGACAGGGTGCAGGAAAGGTTCACCAGAATTTTGCCTGGTATCGATGATTTTAGCAATGAAGATAGGTTTGATAGACTGCGTTTGTTGTCACTGGAACACAGGAGATTCAGGGATGACCTCATCAAAGTTTATAAGATTGTGAATGGCATGAGTAGAGTGGAAAGTATGAGGCATTTTCACAGGGTGGAGGGGTCAGTCATGAGAGGGCGTTCAACGTGCAACAGGGAATCTGGGGGTGGGGCGGGTGTAGGCTCAAAAGTTCATAAGAGGTGTGTGAGTCAACAGTTTCATACAAAGGATGGTCATTTCCCGGAATGTACTGCCGGAGGAGGTGGTGGCAGTGGACACGATAGCAGCATTCAATAAATAGCTGTACGAATCCTTGAATAGGAAGGGAATATAATGTTAAAGATCCTGGAAGTAAAGAGTTAAATATATCAGCACAGGCTTGGAGAGCCGAAGGACCTGTTCCTGTCCTGTAATGTTCTTGGTTCAAGATGTTAGTAGTCTTGAATTTGGAAGTTGCTGTCTGAGGATTGATGCTGAGTTTCTGCCGTGCAGCCTGATAATGGTACGTACTTATGCGATCGAGCGTTGTTCTTGGAGGGAGAGGATGTTTGTCGATATGGTGCACATTGAGCAGGTTGCATTTTCCTGAATGGTGCTGAGCTTCTTTAGTATTGCTGTACCCATCCATGCAAGTAGGGAGTATTCCATCACACTGCTGACTTGTGCCTTACAAATAATGGCCACGTTGTGAGGAGTCATGAGATGTGCTTCCCGAGACATTACTCCTTGCCTCTGACCTGCTCGTGTAGCCAGTGTTTAAGTGGTGAGTCATAAAGTCATGGAGTCATAGAGATGGACAGCGTGGAAACGGATCCTTCGGTACAATGTGTCCATGTCGAACAAGTATCCCAACCTATCTCATCCCAACTGCCAGCACCCGGCCCAAATCCCTCCAAACCCTTCATATTCATACACCCATCCAGATCCTTTTAAATGTTGCTCCCCCACTCCCTGCAACCCTCCCATTCTTTGTAAACCAGCACGTCAATACTCTCCCTCTGTGTAACCTGCTATGAGCTCTAAACTACTCCCCTCTCTCTAAACGGCTTCAAGCCTCCCACACCTTCGATCTTCATAAATCCCTGATGCTCCGACTCTCATCCCTATCTGTGTGATCTCTTTCAATCCAGAAAGTGTAATCCAAATGTAATATGCCAGAATGCTCCCTTTTTGATGATTCCAATCGGTACATGTATGGAATGAGGTGCCAGAGGAGGTGATGATCTGCATGGATACATGAATAAGAAAGGTTCCGAGGGATATGGGCCAAATGTTGACAAATGGGAATAGACTGGGTTTAAGATACGTGTTTGGACACTATGAGTTGGATTAAAGGGTCTGTTTCCATTCTATATAACACTATGACTCTGCAAATTATAATTATTTACCACAACGAAAAAGGCAGAGAGAACACAATTATTCATCCACAGGCGCACACACTAAATATGATAAGAATATATAGTTTCACTTAATTTTTATAAGGACATTAAATTCAATTCAAGGTTAACAATAATCAATGTAAATTTAATCAGTTATTACCAATCAAGCACATACCCTCAGGTACCTCGATAGCATTACACTTTACAGAGTGTTAGCGATACGGGTGTGGTGTGGGTCGGGGGCATGATGTCACAATGTAATCAAAAGACTATTAATCTAGAAACCCAGGTCTTTTTCTAGGATCTGTGTTTGCATCCCACCAATTAGAATCCAAACTCAACTTCACAAAACATCTGGAATTCAGAGTTTTACAGTGATTGGTTTGGGGAATCATTCATTTGGTTCATTAAAGCTCTTTTGGGACAGAAACCGTTGTCCTTATCTGGTCTGGCCTATGCGTGCTCCAAACACTTCTGGGCAATTAGGAATGGGCAATAAATCTCATATAAGCCAGTGTCGCCCACATCACAGTGAGGAATATAAAAAGGAGTTAGTTATGCATCCTCCCAAGCCTGTTGCATCCAGCTATGGCCTACCTCCACACACCAGCCTTTGTCCTATATACATTTAACACCTTTGTAGAACAAAAAGGAATCTATATCATATTTAACATGAACAACTGATCCAGCATCCATTAGCATTGTGGAAGAGAGTTCCAAATATTAACCATACTTTGTGTGTAGAAATGCTTACCTGGTCTGGATCCAATTCCCAGTCATTGCCCCCTATTTCTAGAATCCCCAACCTGTGGAAATGGATTATCTTATTCAACCCTGTCTTTTTATTTGGGTATTGTTGATTCAAGCAAGGTTGGTAGCTAGAGCTGGTGCGGCATTTGCATCACAGTCAGAGCAGGTATCGGGGGAGTATGAGGAGGTGAAAAATGCCATCTTCAGTGCACATGAGCGAGTACCAAAAGTCTACAGACAGCGTTTTAGGAATCTAAGGAGCCAACCTGGTCAAACATGAACTGAGTTTGAAAGGGTCAAACAAAGTAATTCTGATATGTTTGATTTTGATAACGGCAATGAAAGTAGATCAAATATATGATGCTCCTCGAGAGACGATTATTCTGGAGGAGTTCAAAAAATTCACTTCCTGAGGAGCTGAAAGTGCACGTGGAAGAGCAGAAAATTAAATATGACGAGATTAGTAGCTGAAATGGCTGATGGTTATGATTTGGTTCATGAATCAAAGACTGACTTCCAATATCAATTTCAATTTGTGAAGGATAGAAATTTGGGAAAAGAGAAATTCTCATTTGGTAAGGGAACAGGAATCCTAAATTATACCTAGTCATGGAAGATAGTAAAGATGATTTATCACAGGAGAAAATGGAAACGCCTGAGGGAGAAAGAGAATAAAAAAGCGAGGTGTTTTCACGGTAATAAAGTAGACCACATGAAGTCACAACATTGTGGGAGACGAAAAAGCCGTGGGAAAACGAGATAAGTCAATTAGTTTTGTTGAAGTTGTAAAGGAAAGTACAGTGGAAGCTAAAAAGCATGAAAAGAATGCACAACCTGGACAGGGGCTGTTTGAGATGGTAGTGCCAGATCTTTTTAAGACCTTACTTTTGTGGGTAAGTTTTCATCATGTCGGTCAAAAGGAGCAGTTAAAGAAATTAAAATTTAAAGGAATATGGAAGCAAGTCAGTCTTTGACGGTGAGACATGAGAAAATAATTCAGAAGAAGTATTATGTGAAAGATGGTAATGTGTGGAATTCATGGTGTGAGAGCAACATTCCATTATCTAAAGTGAGATTGGACAGTCCGGGTGAAAGTGTTGAAGTAGTGGTAGTAGTAACAGAGAAAAACATTTTATCCTTGTTAATGATAGAGCTGGATCACAGGTGAGTGTGATGTCGACTGACACCTTGATGAAGAAATTGAGAATCTCGTATATTCAGGCAGATGCGAAATGGGCAGAAGGTCATTATTTGTATTATTGGTGGGTTATAAAATGGAATGGTTTCAGGTTGCACATGAATTACCAGTCAGAGGCCATTTTGGAGGAAGGAAATCTCAAGCCAAAATACAAATCACCTTTATTAGCCTGTATATCATATGTAATTCGAAAACCTCAGGCAATGGTAATACCAGACCCTTAACACCCATTCCTGCGTTTGAAGAAAATCTGACAAGTGTTGGTAATTGATTTTGTAGGACATCTACCGAAAGCAAAACGTGGGAATCAGAATTTGATGATAATGAATTTCCAGACAATAAACCAAAAATTCACAGTTCCGTTAGTGGAGATAAAATTTATTGGTATGTACAGTGGGAGTTTTAAAAGCAAGCTTTGGCAGACCTTATCAAATCGAAAGTAAACTGAGTGAGCAAGGTATTTAATAAGAATGCGAAATAGAAATAAATCTTATAGCGTGTGTCATGTGGAAATGCTCAAAAAGTATTTTGGCAGGCCCTAAGATTCAGATATAATCTCAGACAATATAACAGTACCTCATCTATCAGAATCCTCAATCATACCTACTTATGACATGTTCTCCAATTTAATAACATGGAAATTCCATCCGTTTCGACTACTTATGTTTTAATGTGTATGATACAATGCAAATGAAACTCATTTTCCAATGAGCTCATGGCTGACCTATGGGCGAACTCCGTACTTTGACCCATATCCATACTAACCTTGCTTACTAAAACAGTTATCTACAGTTATATTATGGCAGAAACAAATTGGTATTTAAGTTTACCACTATAAATTCTGAGATTCTGAACTTCAGATTCCCCAGTTAGTCACAACGAAACATAGGCTCAAGGATATAAACTGTGCATGAAAACTTTTGTCAGCAATTGCTTATGATAGTCCTTTGGAAGAATTACTTCAAATATATGACCATTGCCCCATGTGTCTTTACGTTGTAAGTTTGGAGAAAGATGCAGTGGTATTTGCTGAGGCTTGCCACAAGCAGCTCTTTGCTGCAGGACTCTGAGCTCGACGGTCTCCGGGAGACCAAGACAAACAACAACTGGACAGAGAGGACCATCAATTCAATGAAAGACGCTTTTTGGTCGAGGAGTTGGGAGTAACTGAGTGTTGCAGGCTGGCACATTCCAAGATCCCGGACTACATACTGAGGGCGCTTTAAAGCTTGGAGCAGCTGCTGCGAAGCTGCAGTGGGTAATGACACACTGGGTGAGCTCTCCCTGTCGAGGGAAATGGGAGTCTGTCAGTTATCAGACCCTCCCACTGTCTCAAACACATGTAAATATTAGTATTGTCTGTATAAACGAGGTCTTTGGGTTTTATTGGGTTTGTGCAGTCTCACACGAGGTCTTTGGGTTTTATTGGGTTTGTGCAGTCTCACACAATGGATCGGAATCAGAAAGGAGGCAGGCCTGAGCTCTCTCTCCTGCCTTGTTTGGGTGCTGATTAAACATTTTTCTGCATCCATCAGGAGAGATGTAAGCCTTAACAGGGTGACTATTCCAGAGAGTTGAGGGATGCATCTCCAAACCATCCTGTACATGGACAACGTCGACGTTTTCTGTTCAGATCTGCCTTCTTTGCACAAACTCATGAGCATCTGTGACCAGATCGACTGGCCTCTGGAGCCAAGGTAAATTTAGGCAAGAGCCATGGCCTCATGGTCACTATTTGAGTTATAATTCCAGATATTTATTACATTGAACTTCTGTCATGGTAGGATTTGATCCGGCTCCACGTTTAACTTCTGAAATGCCTTAATATGGTGCCGACTCAGTGCCTGGCTTCCTGGCTGATTCAGAGCAACTTGATGTTTCTGTTCCACTGACGCAAAAAACCTTGTTATTTGTCATTGAAAATGAATTTGTCTCTATCGTTCCTGAGAAAATGGGAATACAGATAGACTAAGTGGCGGCTGTCACTGTGTAGTTTGCTTCTGATCGAGCTGGGTTCATGTCATTGTTCAGTGGGAGATTTGCAGGATCTGTGGATGAGCAGAGTGAGTTGTTTTCTCATGCTAAGGAAAATAAGAAGTTGATAGGCAGAAGAATAATTTACACGTGGATGAAGTATACGTGTGTGTGTGTAAAATGTCTCAGACATTCTTCTACTTTGTGAGTGTTTTATTAAGTCTCCGTCTGAAACAACATCTAATGTGTTGAGCTGAAAAACTGGCACTTCAAAACCATGTTTCAGGAAACACATTTTCCCAGGCTGAGGGAGGATGGGAACAGCATTGGGAAGGGATATTGCAAAAATAAACAACCTTGTTTTTAATCTCGCTTGAGCAGATTTAAACATGATGGGAGCAGGTATTCTATCTTTGTTGGACTTAATAATGGACAAATCTTGAGTTCCAGAGGAGTTGTAACCAAGGAGATGAGGGAGGAAATTACAGTGACTCTGAGCAAAATGTTTAAATCCTCTCTGGCCACAGAGGAGGTGCCAGAGGACTGGGGGACAGCTGATGTGGTTCCACTTTTCAAGAAGGGTGGGAGAGGTAGACCAGGAGTAACTGACCAGTGAGTGTAGCATCAGTGTTAGGGAACATATTGGAGAAAATTCTGAAGAAGAGAAAGCTTATGACAATTAGGGATAGTCAGTGTGGTCTTGTCAGAGGAAGGTCATGCTTAACAAATC
>NW_025206970.1:0-2987 GCF_004010195.1 Chiloscyllium plagiosum | reverse complement strand
GTGTGAGCGTGTGTGCATGTGTGTGTACGTGTGCGTGTGCATGTGTGTGTGTGAAAGAGTGTTTATGCATGTGTATGTGTGCATGTGTGTGTGTGAAAAGGAGTGTGTGTGTGCGAGAGAGTGTGTGTGTTGGTGGACAAAGGCGGTGACTGGCTGGGGATGATGGGTAAATTTATGGATGATACAAATATTGACACAGTGTTCAGTGGCGAACAAAGCCTGACGTGACAGACAGATACAGACAGACTGATCAGATGGACAGGGAATTCTATTTAAATCTGGTAAGTGTGAGTGATGAACGTTGACAAAAGGAACAAGACAAGGGAGAACTCAATTAATGGTAGGACATGAAGAAGCTCAGAGTAACAGGAAGGTCTTGAGGAGCTTGTTAACAGATCCCTGCAGGTGAAAATACAGATTAATAGAGTAGTTAAGAAGACAAATGGGGCAGTTGCTTTTACTAGCTGAGGTATAGATTGTAAGGGCAGGGGGGTGACGTTGGAGTTGTACAGGACATTGGTGCCGTCACAGTTGGAGCATTGTGTACAATTCTAGTCACAGCACCACAGGGAGGGTGTGCTATTATTGGAGAATTCACCAGAACGTTGCTTGGGCTGTGGGAGTTTAGCTGTGAAGTGGAAGGTTGGATAAGCACAGGCTGCTTTCTGCAGAGAAGAGACAGGGGTATCTAAGACTGGGAGGGGCATGAACAGGGTGAATAGAATGCAGAGACACCATTTCATCCACAGGCCAATAACAAGGTAACATAATTTGAAGCTCAAAGGCAGGAGGTTTCGAGGGGACACAAGGCAAGATCTGCTCATCTCGAGAATATAAAACTTATAAAAGTTCTTTGATGAGCACTTGAAATGTTATAACATTGAAGGCTATGGTCCAAATGCTGGAAAGTGGGACAGATGGAAATTTAGTGTCATTTTGACTTGTAAAATATGACATGCCACAGTGCCTCTTATGTTCTGCATGACTCTGTCATTCGAGAATTCAGAAGTGTCGTTTCAGAATTAGTTTCTGTATTTGTCTTTATTTTGAGGAAATATTACCTGGTGTATGTTCCAGCTGCTGATGTGGTCAGTATCACCTTCAGCTTTTTTTTAGATTAGATTAGATTAGATTACATTACATTACAGTGTGGAAACAGGCCCTTCGGCCCAACAAGTCCACACCGATCCGCCGAAGCGTGACGCACCCATACCCTTACATTTACCCCTTACCTAACACTAGGGCAATTTAGCATGGCCAATTCACCTGACCAACACATCGTTGGACTGTGGGAGGAAACCGGAGCCCCCGGAGAAACAAGGATAACACTGTTCAGTAGAACAGCTGTCAAAGAGTTCGACAACATGAGAGATTGAATAACTGAACAGCCCCGGCAAAATGAAGGGCATCACGGAAAAGGATATCAAATGATATTTAGATATTGATGGGATGGATAAAGTGTGAAATAATGTAAGAAGTGATGTTTGAAGACAAATTGTGTTCAACATTTGAGACCTAATGGGAACAGATTAATCCAGTCTTTGTGGTATTCAATTATGAACTTGAATCTCAATGATATCATATCATGAAAATAAACTTGTTGCCGTAATCTGTTTGTTCAAAATATTTTTTAACAATGCAGGTGTAATCATAGTTTCCCAGTGGGGATACCACATAATACAAAATAAAGTCTCAGGAACAGTGTCAGCTCCATCTCCAAAAGAGATCCCCCATTCCGACAAATTGCCTGCAGCAGAGAGGTTGTTTCACAAACAACAAAATGCATCTTCCAAGGCAAATGGCCGCCAAGGTATACTACACCATCCTTGCTGTTGTTGGTATTCCTGGTAAGTCTTGCAACAAATCAACGTGTATAATACTTTGCGTTGGTTCATACCTATTTCCACTCAACGACTGAGAAGTATTGTATTTCCTTTTAGCAAGGGAAATCCTGACGCCAGGTGAAAGTATCCTCACTTACTGAATTTAAAGTGAAGAGTTTGTCAATGAGGAGGCTCCTCAGTAATGTGCAGCATTGTCTGTTTCTCTGCTCTGTGTCCAATGGTTTTGCACTGAGGCCACGTTGATGGAGTTCGGCTGAGCACCGGTACTGAATGGTCTAGAAAGTGTTTAGAAAGACTACTGTCTCTCCCAGTGGGAGTTCAAAGCCTGCTATCGGACTGATGGGTTTGTGACATCGCAGCTCTTAGTAACACCTGGTGTTTCCCATTCCTTGATGTCAAGGTATTCTATTGGAGGTTCTTGCTCCGGGAGCTTGTTCCATATGGGGTCCAGATATAATGTGGGCAATAGTTGTGTGGGACAGGTCATTATGGCGTGATCAATGAGCATCAGCACAGAATGCTTTCACTACCCTGTGTGTTTCAAAAATCAGTGGTTGGATGGGGGCATGATATTTTTGAGAACAGATTACTGCAAGGGGTGCTGAGCACAGGGTTCCAATTGTGCTGTGTATTGTTCAATTATCTGAGTTGTGACATTTGTGAAAAGATGCACCGTACTGTCCAACGGGAGAAACACTGAGATCTGGAGTATGGTGGCAGTAGCTCTCCTATAGAGAATCACACATTTTTGTCCAACTGCAGGTTACCCTTCCTGCCCTTTGTTGTTGTTTTCCTTTGATGTTCCCTACATGATAGTGGTCTATGTGAATGGCCTCCCATGTGCCTTTGTGTGGGCTTGTTATTTAGTCTTTGGCTCTCGATTTGGATAATTATACTCGATTATCATTGCCATTATTTCATTGACACTGACATTTTGGAGTTGAATCCCTGGGATATATTTTGAGACCGATTCACTGTGAGGGCATCGCGTTTCACCATGGAGTGCAGTAATCCATCAGCTTTGTGAAATCTCTGTTCTTGTTGTGGTCCATAGGGCTCAGAATGCTGGAGGTTGGGTGACACAACAGGATTGTTTTGCTGATGAAAGATAAGTTGGTTTGTGGTGACTGATGTGCGATTTCG
>NW_025206969.1:0-12300 GCF_004010195.1 Chiloscyllium plagiosum | reverse complement strand
ACACACACTTATTACACGCACACTGATCTGTCACACACACTGATTACATGCACACACTGATCACACACACACTGATCACACACTGATCTCACACACACACTGATCACACTCACACTGATCTCACACACACTGATGTCTCACGCACACTGATCTGTCAGCACACTGATCTCTCACACACACTGATTACATGCGCACACTGATCACACACACACTGATCTCACACACACACTGATCACACTGACACTGATCTCTCACGCACACTGATCTCTCACGCACACCAATCACTCACACACTGCTCACACACTGATCTCACACACACTGATGTCTCACACACTGATCACACACACGCAGATCACACACTCACACTGATCTCACACGCACTGATCTCACACGCACTGATCTCTCACACACGCACACTGATCACGCACACGCACACTGATCACCCACACACACTGATCACACTCACATTGATCACACTCACATTGATCTCACACACACTGATCTGTCACGCACACTGATCACACCGCACACTGATCAAACACGCACATTGATCTGTCATGCACACTCATCTGTCACGCACACTGATCTCTCACACACACTGATCACACACACACTGATCACACACACTGATCTCACACATACACTGATTACCCACACACACACTGATCTCACACACACACTGATCTCACACACACACACACTGGTCACGCACACGCACACTGATCACCCACACAGACTGTTCACACACACACACTGATCACACTCACATTGATCACACACACACTGATCTCACACACACACTGATCTCTCACGCACACTGATCACACACGCACACTGATCACACCGCACACTGATCAAACATGCACACTGATCTGTCACGCACACTGATCTGTCACGTACACTGATCTCTTACACACATTGATTTCACACACACACTGATCTCTCACGCACACTGATCACACCGCACACTGATTACACACACACTGATCTGTCACGCACACTGATCTCTCACTCACACTGACTACACGCACACACTGATTACACGCACACACTGATCACACACTGATCTCACACACACACTGATCTCTCACACACACTGATCTCACACACACTGATCACACTCACACTGATGTCTCACGCATACTGATCTCTCATGCACACTGATCACTCACACACTGATCACACACTGATCTCACACACACTGATGTCTCACACACTGATCACACACACACACTGATCTCACACGCACTGATCTCACACACAGATCTCACACACACTGATCTCTCACACACGCACACTGATCACGCACACGCACACTGATCACCCACACACACTGATCACACTCACACTGATCTCACACACTGATCTGTCACGCACACTGATCACACACGCACACTGATCACACCGCACACTGATCAAACATGCACACTGATCTGTCACGCACACTGATCTGTCACGTACACTGATCTCTTACACACATTGATTACACTCACACACTGATCTCACACACACACTGATCACCCACACACACTGATCTCACACACACTGATCTCACACGCACTGATCTCACACACACTGATCTCTCACACATGCACACTGATCATGCACACGCACACTGATCACACACACACACACACTGACCACACACTCACACTGATCTCACACGGACTGATCTCACTCACACTGAGCTCACACACACTGATCTCTCACACACGCACACTGATCACGCACACTGATCACCCACACACACTGATCACACACACACTGATCACACTCACACTGATCTCACACACATTGATCTGTCACGCACACTGATCACACCGCACACTGATCAAACACGCACACTGATCTGTCACGCACACTGATCTGTCACGCACACTGATCTCTCACACACACTGATTACACGCACATGCTGATCTTACACACACACTGATCTCACACACACACTGATCTCACACACACTGATCTCACACGCACTGATCTCACACACACTGATCTCACACACACTGATCACCCACACACACTAATCTCACACGCACTGATGTCTCACACACTGATCACACACACACAGATCACACACACACTGATCTCACACGCACTGATCTCACACACACACTGATCTCTCACACACGCACACTGATCACGCACACGCTCACTGATCTGTCACACACACTGATCACACACACACTGATCACACTCACACTGATCTCACACACACACTGATCTGTCACGCACACTGATCACACACGCACACTGATCACACACGCACACTGATCACACCGCACACTGATCTGTCACGCACACTGATCTGTCACGCACACTGATCTCTCACACACACTGATTACACGCTCACGCTGATCTCACACACACACTGATCTCACACACACACTGATCTCACACGCACTGATCTCACACGCACTGATCTCACACACACTGATCTCTCACCCACACACACTGATCACACACACACTGATCTCACTCACATTGATCTCACTCACACTGATCTCACATACACACTGATCACACACACACACTGATCACACCGCACACTGATCACACCGCACACTGATTACACACACACACTGATCTGTCACGCACACTGATCTCTCACACACACTGATTACACACACACTGATCTGTCACGCACACTGATCTCTCATGCACACTGATCTCACACACACACTGATCACACACACACACTGATCACACACTGATGTCTCACGTACACTGATCTCTCACGCACACTGATCACTCACACACTGATCTCTCACACATGCACACTGATCACGAACACGCACACTGTTCACCCACACACACTGATCACACACACACACTGATCACACACACACACTGATCACACTCACACTGATCACACACGCACACTGATCACACCGCACACTGATTACACACACACTGATCTGTCATGCACACTGATCTCTCACTCACACTGATTACACGCACACACTGATCACACACACACTGATCTCACACTGATCTCACACACAAACTGATCTCACACACACATTGATCTCACACACACTGATCTCACACACACTGATCACACTCACACTGATGTCTCACGCACACTGATCTCTCACGCACACTGATCACTCACACACTGATCACACACTGATCTCACACACGCTGATGTCTCACACACTGATCACAGACACACTGATCACACACACACAGATCACGCACTCACACTGATCTCACACGCACTGATCTCACACACACTGATCTCACACATACTGATCTCTCACACACGCACACTGATCACACACACGCACCACCCACACACACTGATCACAAACACACTGATCACACTCACACTGATCTTACACACACACTGATCTGTCACGCACACTGATCACACACGCACACTGATCACACCGCACACTGATTACACACACACTGCTCTGTCACGCACACTGATCTCTCACACACACTGATCTGTCACGCACACTGATCTCTCACGCACACTGATCTCATACACACACTGATCACACACACACTGATCACGCTCACACTGATGTCTCACGCACACTGATCTCTCACGCACACTGATCACTCTCACACTGATCACACACTGATCTCACACACACTGATGTCTCACACACAGATCACACACTCACACTGATCTCACACGCACTGATCTCACACACACTGATCTCACACACACTGATCTCTCACACACGCACACTGATCACGCACACGCACACTGATCACCCACACACACTGATCACACACACACTCTGATCACACACACACACACTGATCACACTCACACTGATCACACACGCACACTGATCATACTGCACACTGATTACACACACACTGACCTGTCACGCATATTGATCACATACACACACTGATCACACACTCACTGATCACACGCTGATCTTACACACACTGATCTCACACACACTGATCATCCACACAGTGAGTAAGAAAACTCTCACAATGACTGTGTAATGAGGCTGCGTGACACCAACCAGCAGGTGTCAGCCTCGAGCAACTGAGAATAACATGTACTTCTCCAGGCAGGTGCTCTCGATGGGAATGGGTTGCTGACCCACCAAAACATTATTTCAAAGTTTGAATGAATAATTATTAATCTGATTAACTCTGTTTTGATGTGTGTGTTGAGTCGGCAACACGTGTTTCTGTTAAACGATGTTTATCTGTTTGGGATTTTCTTTTCTTTGGAAAAAGGAGGATGTTATGTAATACCTCTCAGCAGATATATGATAGGTCTTTAGGAGACAATCTCATGATATCATTATCCTATCATGACATGTGACCTATTGGTATAAAGCTCTCAGTCTCCATCTTACTGAGCTCTGCCCCTTTGCAGCATGACATGCTGAGGGTAGTGTGTTGCATTACAGCTGAATTGTTGAGCTTGAACCCAGGCAGACAAGTGATTGTGATATACAGAGATAAAAGGTCCCATAGTTCCAGTAGGTTGCCCTGTCATTAGAGAGAGATAACTGGTGGTGAGTTCAACCTGATGGTCACCACACCTCAGGCGAAAGGGGTGGTTCCAAGGAAAGTCCTTCATAAAATGCTCTGCTATTAGTGTAATTCTATATCACAAACAGCCATCTAGCCAACTGAGCTAACTGACAACCCCCTCCCCCAACTGGACCCCTGAACTTGCAGGCTGTCCATGCCCACTATTGAGCTCTAGAGTGTGGGATCGCTTCCCCCCTCCCCCAGAGAGGGCCAGAATCGGAATGGACTGTGGAACAGACTCCATTCCTGATGCCAATTTTCTTTCTGGGCTTGTGTGAGAAATCCAGGAGCCCATTAATTGCTGTGTTACCTCCTTCACCAACATCCCCCCCACTTCCCAACTACATCTCCCCCCCCCCCCCCCAACAGTGTCTCTTGGTCCATTACGCAAGGCAGCTCTATCCATATCATGGTCACTGCCCTCCAGCCATGGGAGAAATCCTCCATCTCGTCTATGTGAAGCTTGCGAATAAATGTACATGCTGTGAATTTTATCCGTGACTAATTGTACTCAATAAAATACTCATCAGTGAGGCAGAGTCAGAACCAAAATGCCAATTCATCTAAAATAACTCTCAAATCTAATAACTATCGGTCAGGAAGCTTTTTTTTATTCATGCATGCGATGGGAGGTGGGATTTGCTGGCTGGGCCCAGCACTTACTGCCTGTCCCTAGTTGCCCTTTGAGAAGGTAGGGGTGAGCTGCCCTTTTGAACCGCTGCTGTAGGTAGACCCACAATGCCCTTAGAGAGGGAATTCCAGGATTCTGATACACCAACACTGAAGGAACGGCGATATATTTCCAAGTCAGGATGGTGAGGGGCTTGGAGGGGAACTTGCAGGGGGTGGGGTTCCCATGTAACTATTGCCCTTGTCCTTCTAGATGCATGTGGTTGTGGGTTTGGAAGGTGCTGTCTGAGGATCTTTGGTGAATATCTGCAGCGCATCTTGTAGATGGTACACACTGCTGCTACTGAGCATTGGTGTTGAAGGGATTTGACGTTGGTGGATGTGGTGCCAGTCAAGTGGGCGACTTTGTCCTGGATGGTGTCAAGCTTCCTGAGTGTAGTTGGAGCTGCCCCCCTCCAGGCAAGTGGGGAGTATTCCATCACAAATTGTGACTTGTGCCTTGGAGATGATGGACGGGCTTTGAGGATTCAGGAGGTGAATTGTCAGAGCTGCACTCATCCAGGCAGGTCCTTTACTCCGGAAATTGAATGGTGAGGAGGGGATATCTTTAAAGTTATGATGGGAATTTTTGAGAACTAACAAGGAGAATGCCTTTCCACTTGTAGGTGTCACCAGAACTGGAGATGGAAGACAGTCGCTCATAAATCTGATTGGGAATTCCGGAGAAATACCTTTGTCCAGAGAGCAATGGGAATGTGGAACTTGCTCCCACAGAAGGAACAGATTTATTTCAGGGGAAGTTGGATAGAAACAAAGAACAAAGAACAATACAGCACAGGAGCAGGCCCTTCAGCCCTCCAAGCCTGTGCTGGTACATTTTGCCTTTCCATACTAAAAGTGTCTTCCCTTACAGGATCCGTATCCCTCTATTCCCTTTCTATCCATGTATTCATCCAGGTGCTCCTTCAATGCTGCTATTGTGTTCACTTCCACCACCTCCTCTGACGGCGTGTTCCCTCTGTGTGAACAATGTGCCTCACACATCTCTTTTAAACTTCCCCCTCGCACCTTGAACCTGTATCCCCTAGTAATTGGCCCCTCCACCCTGGGAAAATACCTCATACTTCCCACCCTATCCCATGCCGTTCACAATCTTACAAACTTCTATCGGTCACCCCTCAGCCTCCTGTGTCCCAGTGAAAACAAACCCAGTCTATCCAACCTTTCTTCATCACTAAAATCCCCCATCCCAGGGAACATCCTGGTAAACCCTCTGCAAAGCATCCACATCCTTCTGGTAGTGTGGTGACCAGAACTATACCCAATAAACACACGATGAAGAAAGAAGGATAGGCAGATGGGGGGAGGGGGTAGATGAAATAGGAGCAGGATGAGGCTGGTGTGAAACACAGTAGAGTAGTTTTGTTGTCATTTCTAGCATATACAACTGATCCAGTAAAATTGAGACAGCGTCACTCCATTACCGAGGGTGCTACATGGACAGCACAAGCAACACACTTGTACACGGCATAAAGTGCATAAAAAGTGCAGCTCACCCATGTTACAGTGTAATGGAGGAATGATGAATAATAGACAGTTTCTTGGCAGCAATTCAAACCCGTGCAAAGAATTTCAGAGTCTGACCATATTATGTTAAGGTGCCTGATGGCTTGTGAGGAGAACCTATTTCCCAGTCTGGCTGTGAGAAACCGAATGCTCTGGTATCTTCTGCCAGGTGGCAGGAGGGAGAAGAGTTTGGGTGAGGGGTGTGTGGGGTCTTCCACAATGCTCTTAGCCTTTCTGCTGCAGTGTGTGGTGTAAATGTCTGCGATGGAGGGAAGAGAGATCCTGATGATCCTCTCAGCCGAACTCACTATCCGTTGTGGGGCCTTACATTCCAAGATGGTGCAATTCCCAAACCAGGGAGTGATGCAGCAGCTCAGGGTACTCCCAATGAACCCTCTGTACAATGTGGTGAGGATGGGGGATGGGGGGGGGGGGGGGGGGGGGGTGAGAGGTGGGCTTTCCTCAGCCTGCGCAGAAGCACTAGCATGGAACAGATGGGCCGAATGACCTGTTTCTCTGCATCTGTTCAATAATATTGCGCCTCAAGGACAAAGCCGTAGATTTCATGTGTCAGATTGTGATAATACTTGAGATAAGGAGCAGGGATGGTGATGGAGGCTGACAGCCACAGCAATCGCAAAGAGAATTCGTTTCTGAAATTACAATTTCTCTTATTAAATATTGGACAATTATATATTTTCGAAGTTTGTTAAAATACCAATACATTACAGACCTTGTATGGGGAATTTCAGGAATTCTAATAAAGCAAATATCCAGCTTTGTTCTTTTTTTTTCAAACGCAGCCTCTCTGGCAAATGTCAAAAGCAAATTAACAAAAAATCCATCTCATTTTGAATAGAATATTGATTGAAGTCTGTGTCTTTTGGGATGAAAGTCACTGTGGAGAGAAAGCAGATAAAAAAAACCGGATAAACAACCCAGAGGAATGCTTGAGAGGGGCTGCAGAACACTGTGATATATTGTGATCAATTCTTCAGAAAGGTAATTACCTTTCTATTGAGAGGAAAGGGCTTAGGAAAACAGTTATTACCACAGATATGAAAAGAAAAGAGCAGCTTTATTGCAGCTGCCTCAGGCAAGGGATACACAGAGAATGTGCAAAGTCGAGAGGATGCTCACAGCAGACAGGCATTTCACAGGTGTCGGTGCATCAGGGGAGATTTTTAAGCCAGTTTGTGTTTGACAGTCACAGAGAAGGGCAGCTGAAGGGTTCTGTCATCGAGACGACAGTCAGGTCCCTCCTGTTCAATGAAAGTTACCTTTCTGCAATTGTCTCTGAACCACACCCTATCAACCACACCACCACACTGACAATCCCATCTCCGCACTGTCAGAGGGTCAGTGCTGAGGGAGTGTCACACTATCGGAGGGTCAGCGCTGAGTGAGTGCCGCACTGTTGGAGGGTCAGTGCTGAGTGAGCGGGCACTATCGGAGGGTCAGTGCAGAGGGAGTGCTGCACTGTTGGAGGGTCAGTGCTGAGGGAGTGTTGCACTGTCTGAGGGTCAGCACTGAGGGAGTGCTACATTGTCAGAGGGTCAGTGCTAAGGGAGCTCCGCACTGTCTGTCAGTCAGTGCTGAGGGAGTGTCACGCTGTCAGAGGGTCAGTGCTGAGGGAGTGCCGCACTGTTGGAGAGTCAGCGCTGAGAGAGTGCTGTGCTGTCAGAGGGTCAGTGCAGAGGGAGTGCTGCACTGTTGGAGGGTCAGTGCTGAGGGAGTGTTGCACTGTCTGAGGGTCAGCACTGAGGGAGTGCTACATTGTCAGAGGGTCAGTGCTAAGGGAGCTCCGCACTGTCTGTCAGTCAGTGCTGAGGGAGTGTCACGCTGTCAGAGGGTCAGTGCTGTGGGAGTGCTGTGCTGTTGGAAGGTCAGTGCTGAGGGAGTGCCACACTGTTGGAGAGTCAGCACTGAGGGAGTGCTGTGCTGTCAGAGGGTCAGTGCTGAGAGAGTGCCGCACTGTTGGAGAGTCAGCGCTGAGAGAGTGCTGTGCTGTCAGAGGGCAGTGCTGAGGGAGCGCAGCACTCTCTTAAAAGAGCCATGTGAGCTTTCCCTGTTTCACTTCCAACATGATCCATCAGCTGGCTGCAATGGAGAGTTGCTGATGTTGCGAGGATACAAACACAGATGTGCACCTCACAGTCATTGTGACTGCTTGCTTTGTAAACATTGGTTCCTATTATTCCTTCACCATAATGACACTTTGATGCCAATATGCAGTGTGCTACATTTCAAGATTGTGTGAGTGATACATAAATAGAAACTCTTTCTATAAATATACCCAGGGTATATACATTCCCGTGATTATTTTCATAGGAACATGAAGGGTTAACATATGAACAAATTTTTCTTCCATCATTTTCTGAATGTGGGCGTCACCAGCTGCTCTCGTATTTATTGCCCATCCCTCATGGCCCAGAGGGCAGTTGAGAGTCAAGTACATCACTATGGCCTGGACTCACATGTAGACCAGAGGAGGTAAGGATGGCAGATTTCCCTCCTTAATGGGCATTAGATTCTAAGAAGGATTCTAATAACAATCTACAGGTTACCATTGGGCTTCTTTTATTATGAAATTCCAGAATTGTAATGGTTTGAAACGTCACCATCTCCCATGATCAGATTTGAATCCTTGTCCTAGAGCATTAACGTGGGATTCTGGGTTACCCATCCAGTGTCATGACTAAACCATCACCTCCTGACCAATGGGCAAGGAGCAGCAGTGGGCCATTCGGCCCTTTGAACCTGCTCCACCATTTAATAAGATTAAGTATAAGATTTTTGATTTGATTTGATTTTATTGTCACATGTACCTAGGTACAGTGAAAGGTTTTGTTTTAGATGCAGTATAGGCAGTCATACCATACAAAGTGCATTAGAGTGCTCGACAGAGCGAGGAGTGCAATGTTATGGCTGCAGAGAAGGTGCACAAAGAGTGAGATCAACAGTAAATTTAAAATTTGAGAGGTCCGTTCAAAAGGAGAAAGTGAGTTCTGTAGATGCTGCATATCAGAGTCAAAAAGTGTGGTGCTGGAAAAGCACAGTAGGTCAGGCTGCATCCGAGGAGCACCAGAGTCAACATTTTGAGCATAAGCTCTTCATCAGTAATGTGGTCATCAGGTTCATTCAAAAGCGGGGAAGAAGTTGTTCTTGAATCTGTTAGTATATGTGTTTAAGCCTCTATATCTTCTGCCTGGCAGAAGAGGTTGGAAGAGATTATAACCGGGAGGGCTCTTTGATGATGCTGGCTGCCTTCCTGAGGCACTGAGAGGTGTTGATGGAGTCAATAAATGGAAGGTTGGTTTGTGTGATGGATTTGATCAAGCCATTCAAAATTACAAAATTTTCATGAAATGAGTAAGGTACGGTCACCACAGTCCCACTTTCTCATTAGAGAGAGAGATAACTGGTGGTGGTTTAATGTGGGGATCACCATGCCTCAGGCGAGGCAGAGATTGAGGGAGAGAATCCCTCATAGTGATCTCAGCTAGTGTGGGAATTGAACTCATGCTGTTGCATTATGGACCAGCCATGCAACCAACCAAGATGCATAAGAAATAAGGTGGATGAGTTTGAGACTCAGTTGGAAATTGGCAGGCACGATGTGGCGGGGATAACTGAGACGTGGCTTCAAGTGGACAGGGCCTGGGAAATGAATATTCAAGGCTGTATGTGCTATCGAAAGGAGAGACTGACGGGCAGAGGGGGTGGGGTGGCCCTGTTGGTGAGGAATGATATTCAGTCCGTTGCGAGGGGGACATAGAATCAGGAGACGTAGAGACGGTATGGTTAGAGCTGAGAAATTCTAAGGGTAGAACGACCCTAATGGGAGTTATCTACAGGCCCCCAAACAGTGGTCTGGATGTAGGGTGTAAGTTGAATAAGGAGCTGAAATTGGCCTGTCGCAGAAGTGTTACTACAGTTGTTATGGGGGATTTCAACATGCAGGTAGACTGGGAGAATCAGGATGGTACTGGACCCCAAGAAAGAGAGTTTGTGGAGTGCCTCTGAGATGGATTCTTAGAAAAGCTTGTGCTGCAGCCGACCAGGGAGAAGGCAATTCTGGATCTGGTGTTGTGCAATGAACCTGATTTGATCAGGGATCTCGAAGTAAAGGAGCCATTAGGAGGTAGTGACCATAATATGGTATAGATTCTTATAACAGCTTGTACTGGAGCCTACCAGGGAGAAGGCAATTCTGGATCTAGTATTGTGCAACAAACTCAATTTGATCTGGGACCTCGAAATGAAGGAACCATTAGGAGGTAATGACCAGAATATGATAAGTTTTTATCTGCAATTTGAGAGGGAGAAGGGAGAATCAGAAGTGTCAGTATTGCAGTTGAACAAAGGGAACTATGGAGCTCTGAGGGAGGAGCTGGCCAATGTTCAATGGTTCAATACCCGAGCAGGGATGGCAGTGAAACAACCATGGCAGGTATTTCTGGGTATAATGCAGAAGGTACAGGATCAGTTCATTCCAAAAAGGAAGAAAGATCCTAAGGGGAGGCAGTGGATGATGAGGGAAGTTAAGGACTGTCTTACGATAAGAGAAGTATAACATAGCAAAGATGAACGGGAAGCCAGAGTACTGCGAAACGTTTAAAGAGCGACAAAGGATAACGAAAAAGGCAATATGTGGAGAAAACATTAAGTACGAAGGCAAACTGGCCAAAAATATAAAGGAGGATAGTAAAACCTTTTTAGGTTTGTGAAAAGGAAAAAAAAATGGTTAAGACTAAAATTGGGCCCTTGAAGACAGAAACAGGTGAATTTATTATGTGGAACAAGGAAATGGCAGAAGAGATGAATAGGTACTTTAGATCACTGGGGAAGACACAAGCAATCTTTCAGATGTAATAGTGGCTGAAGGACCTCGGGTAATGGATAAACTGAAGGGAATTTATATTAGGCAGGAAATGGTGTTGGATAGACTGTTGGGTCTGAAGGCTGATAGATCCCTGGGACCTGATGGTCTGTATCCCAGGGAACTGAAGGAGGTGGCTCTAGAAATCGTGGACGCATTGGTGATCATTTTCTAATGTTCTATAGATTCAGGATCAGTTCCTGTGGATTGGAGTGTGGCTAATGTCTCACCTTTCAAGAAGAGAGGGAGAGAAATAACAGAATTACAGACCAGTTAGCCTGACGTCAGTGGTGGGAAAGATGCTGGAGTTCATTATAAAAGATGAAATTACGACACATTTGGATAGTAGTGACAGGATAGGTCACATTCTGCATGGATTTTATGAAGGGCCAATCGTGGAATATTTTGAGGATGTAATTATGAAGATGGACAAGGGAGAGCCAGTGGATGTAGTGTACCTGGACTTTCAGAAAGCCTTTGATAAAGTCCCATATATGAGATTAGTGAGCAAAGTTAGAGCACATGGTATTGGGGGCAAAATACTGACTTGGATTGAAAACTGACTGGCTGACAGGAAACAAAGAGTAGTGATAAATGGCTTCCTTTCGGAATGGCAGGCGGTGACCAGTGGGGTACCACAAGGTTCGGTGCTGGGACCGCAGCTGTTTACAATATACATTAATGATATAGATGAAGGTATTAAA
>NW_025206968.1:7323-9657 GCF_004010195.1 Chiloscyllium plagiosum | reverse complement strand
TTCGTCTTCTTCGTCTTCGTCGTCTTCTTCTTCTTCGTCTTCTTCGTCTTCTTCTTCGTCGTCTTCTTCTTCTTCGTCTTCGTCTTCTTTGTCTTCATCTTCGTCTTCTTCTTCGTCTTCGTCTTCGTCTTCTTCCTCTTCTTCCTCGTCTTCGTCTTCGTCTTCATCTTCAACTTCCTCTTCTTCCTCGTCTTCGTCTTTGTCTTCGTCGTCTTCGTCTTAGTCGTCTTTGTCTTCGTCTTCTTCATCTTCTTCGTCTTCTAGGTCTTCGTCATCGTCGTCGTCTTCTTCTTTGTCTTCGTCGTCTTTGTCTTCTATGTCTTCTTCTTCGTCTTCTTCGTCTTCGTCTTCGTCGTCTTCGTCATCTTCTTCTTCATCGTCTTCATCGTCGTCTTCGTCGTCTTCGTCATCTTCATCATCGTCTTCGTCATCTTCTTCTTCGTCTTCTTCTTCGTCGTCTTCGTCGTCTTCTGCTTCTTCTTCGTCTTCGTCGTCCTCTTCTTCGTCTTATTCGTCTTTGTCGCGTCGTCTTCATCATCGTCTTCGTCGTCTTCATCTTCGTCGTCGTCTTCTTCCTCTTCTTCTTCTTCGTCTTCTTCTTCTTCGTCTTCGTCGTCTTCTTATTATTCTTCTTAGACTTCGTCTTCGTCTTCTTCGTCTTCGTCGTCTACTTCTTAGTATTCTTCTTAGTCTTCGTCTTCTTCTTCGTCTTCGTCTTCTTCGTCTTCGTCGTCTTCATCTTCATCTTCTTCTTAGTCTTCGTCTTCTTCGTCTTCTTCGTCTTCATCTTCGTCGTTGTCGTCTTCGTCGTCTTCTTCTTCGTCTTCGTCGTTTTCGTCTTTGTCGTCTTCTTCTTCTTCGTCTCCTTCATCGTCTTCTTCGTCGTTGTCGTCTTCGTCGTCTTCTTCTTCTTCTCCTTCTTCGTCTTCATCGTCTTCTTCGTCTTCTTCATCTTCTTCTTCGGCGTCTTCTTCCTCTTCTTCCTCTTCTTCCTCTTCCTCTTGTTCCTCTTCTTCCTCCTCTTCTTCTTCTTCTTCCTCATCTTCCTCGTCTTCTTCTTCTTCTTAGTCTTCTTCCTCTTCTTCGTCTTCGTCTTCGTCTTTGTCGTCTTCGTCTTCGTCTTCTTCATCTTCTTCTTCTTTGTCTTCTTTGTCGTCTTTTACTTTTTCTTCGTCGTGTTCGTCTTCTTCTTCTTCGTCTTCGTCTTCTTTGTCTTCTTCTTCTTCGTCTTCATCGTCTTCTTCATCGTCATCTTCTTCGTCTTCGTCTTATTCGTCTTCTTCGTCTTCTTCGTCTTCGTCTTCGTCTTCTTCGTCTTCTTTTTCGTCTTCTTCGTCTTCGTCTTCTGCTTCTTCTTTGTCTTCTTCGTCGTCTTTGTCGTCTTCTTCATCGTCTTCTTTGTCTTCTTCTTCGTCGTCTTCGTCGTCTTCTTCATCGTCTTTGTCGTCGTCGTCTTCCTCGTCTTCGTCGTCGTCTTCGTTGTCGTCATCTTAGCCGTCGTCTTCGTCGTCGTCGTCTTCGTCGTCGTCTTCGTCTTCTTCGTCGTTGTCTTCTTCATCTTCGTCGTCTTCGTCGTCTTCGTCTTCGTCTTCTTCATGTTCTTCTTCGTCGTCTTCGTCGTCTTTGTCTTCTTCATCTTCTTCGTGTTTTTCTTCGTCGTCTTCGTCGTCTTCTTCATCGTCGTCTTCGTCGTCGTCTTCGTCGTCGTCGTCTTCGTCATCTTCTTCCTCTTCTTCCTCTTCATCTTCTTCTTCTTCGTCGTCTTCGTCGTCTTCTTCGTCGTCCTCTTCGTCGTCGTCTTCCTCTTCTTCTTAGTCTTCTTCTTAGTCTTCGTCTTCGCGTCTTCTCCTTCTTCTTCTTCTTCTTCGTCTTCTTTGTCATCTTCCTCTTTTTCGTCTTCTTCGTCTTCTTCGTCGTCTTCTTCGTCGTCCTCTTCGTCGTCGTCTTCCTCTTCTTCTTCGTCGTCTTCGTCTTCTTCTTAGTCTTCTTCTTAGTCTTCGTCTTCGCGTCTTCTCCTTCTTCTTCTTCTTCTTCGTCTTCTTTGTCATCTTCCTCTTTTTCGTCTTCTTCGTCTTCTTCGTCGTCTTCATCGTCGTCTTCGTCGTCGTCTTCTTCTTCTTCGTCTTCTTCATCTTCTTCGTCTTCGTCGTCTTCTGCTTCTTCTTCGTCTTCATCGTCCTCTTCTTCGTCTTATTCGTCTTTGTCGTCGTCGTCTTCATCTTCATCTTCGTCGTCTTCGTCGTCTTCTTCTTCGTCGTCTTCTTCCTCTTCTTCTTCTTCGTCTTCTTAGACTTCGTCTTCTTTGTCTTCTTCGTCTTCGTCTTCTTCGTCTTC
>NW_025206968.1:5594-7060 GCF_004010195.1 Chiloscyllium plagiosum | reverse complement strand
CGTCGTCGTCGTCTTCGTCGTCTTCGTCATCTTCGTCGTCTTCTTCATCGTCTTCTTCGTCTTCGTCTTCGTCGTCTTCGTCGTCGTCGTCGTCATTGTTGTCTTCGTCATTGTCTTCGTCGTCGTCGTCGTCGTCTTCGTCGTCTTCGTCGTCATCTTCGTCTTCTTCGTCGTCTTTGTCGTTGTCTTCTTCATCGCCATCGTCATCGTCGCCGTCTTCGTCATCTTCGTCTTCTTCGTCTTCGTCTTTGTCGTCTTCGTCGTCGTCTTCGTCGCCGTCGTCGTTGTCGTCGTTTTCG
This sequence comes from Chiloscyllium plagiosum, assembly GCF_004010195.1. NCBI lineage: Eukaryota > Metazoa > Chordata > Chondrichthyes > Orectolobiformes > Hemiscylliidae > Chiloscyllium > Chiloscyllium plagiosum. Next base: position 6,761 of record NW_025206968.1, on the reverse strand, counting down.
TTTTCTTCGTTTTCGTCTTCTTCTTCTTCTTCTTCGTAGTCATTGTCGTCTTCTTCGTCTTCTTCTTCTTTGTCATCTTCTTCTTCTTCATCTTCTTCGTCTTCGTCGTCTTCGTCGTGTTCTTCTTCGTCTTCTTCATCTTCTTTTTCTTCGTCATCTTCTTCGCCTTCTTCGTCGTCTTCTTCGTCTTCCTCTTCTTCCTCTTCTTATTCTTCGTCGACTTCTTCGTCTTTGTCGTCCTCGTCTTCGTTTGCGTCGTGTTCGTCGTCTTCTTCTTCGTCTTCGTCTTCGTCGTCTTTGTCGTCTTCGTCATCGTCGTCTTCGTCTTCGTCATCTTCATCGTTTTCGTCGTCTTCATCTTCGTTGTCTTCGTCTTCTTCATCTTCTTCATCGTCTTCTTTCTTCGTCGTCGTCTTCATCGTCTTCGGCGTCTTCGTCTTTGTCATCTTCGTCATTGTCTTTGTCATCGTCTTCTTCATCTTCGTCGTCTTCGTTGTCGTCGTCTTCGTCTTCTTCGCCTTCTTCGTCTTCCTCGTCGTCTTCTTCATCTTCGTCATCTTCGTCCTTGTCTTCGTCGTCATCTTCGTCTTCTTCGTCGTCTTCGTCTTCCTCGTCGTCTTCTTCGTCTTCGTCGTCGTCTTCGCCGTCTTCGTCGTCGTCATCTTCGTCGTCTTCATCTTCGTCGTCCTCTTCTTCGTCTTCTTCGTCTTCGTCTTCTTTGTTTTCTTAGTATTCTTCTTAGTCTTCGTCTTCTTCTTCATCTTCGTCGTCTGCGTCGTCTGCATCGTCTGCGTCGTCTTCATCTTCGTCTTCTTCTTAGTCTTCTTCGTCTTCTTCTTCGTCGTTGTCGTCTTCGTCGTCTTCTTCTTCTTAGTCTTCGTCGTCTTCTTCGTCTTCTTCTTCGTCATCTTCTTCTTCTTCTTCCTCTTCTTCCTCCTCCACTTCTTCCTCTTCTTCCTCTTCTTCCTCTTCTTCCTCCTCTTCTTCTTCTTCCTCGTCTTCCTCGTCTTCTTCTTCTTCTTAGTCTTCATCGTCGTCTTCGTCGTCGTCTTCGTCTTCGTCTTCTTCGTCGTCTTCTTAGTCTTCGTCGTTTTCGTCGTCTTCTTAGTCTTTGTCGTTTTCGTCGTCTTCTTAGTCTTCTTCTTCTTCTTCGTCTTCTTCGTCTTC
>NW_025206968.1:0-2362 GCF_004010195.1 Chiloscyllium plagiosum | reverse complement strand
TCCTCTTCTTCCTCGTCCTCTTCTTCCTCCTCTTCTTCTTCTTCTTCCTCTTCTTCTTCCTCCTCCTCTTCTTCTTCTTCTTCTTCCTCCTCTTCTTCTTCCTCTTCCTCCTCCTCCTCCGTAGGGCAGCTAGTCCAGGGATAGCCCCCTTCAAGGAGAGTCCTTGCACATACACTCACAATAGGTAAACACCCGGGTGGCCAGTGACAAACACTGCCCTTCACATCAAAGGGCAGTGCTGTGTGATCAAAACAGTGGAGGGGAGGGTAGGGACTAAATCAAAATAGAGTTGGAGGGAGAAATGATGCACTCCACTCCCTGCGGCGCCCACCTCTCCCTGAACAACTCCAAGGACACCCGGGCTCTAACGTAACCGCGGAAGAGGGGCAGGCAGTCGGCCCTAACGACCCCCTCCACAACCCGCTGCCTGGACCTGTTTATGGCCAGTTTGCCCAGGCAGGTACCAATTTGTTTTGTTTAAAACCAGATTCCTATTTTTCTTTTCACCAAGTCCCCCTTTATCTACATGTGGAGAGAGTCCTTGACACTGATCCAGCTCTCAGAATGAACAAGATATCTGACACTCCTGTTTTTTTTTAAAACCAGATTCCTATTTTTATCTGTCAGCCAGAAATCCCAGATTGGCCCAAGTTCCCCAAATAGTGACCTTATTCTCAATGATATCCACCTGGCCAACATGGTTTCAACCACTATATTCCTGCTCATCTCAGTCGAGATGTAGGTCTGTTCTTTCTCTTCTAACTTTTCATGGGACCTTTTCCCTGAACTGGTTTCTCTGACTCAGAATCGGTGGTGTGTACCAGACCATAGACTGTCCATTGCACCCAGAGTACCTCAGGAGAGTTTCCTCCTCTTCTTCCAGTGGTAACACATTGAGGCTGCATCATCCTGGACTCTGAAGTTTCTCCTATGCTAGACAGAGGGGAAAATCCACAGTTTGTGACAGCCTTTCCAGCTGCTTTCATGTGATCCATGTTTGTTGAGAACCACCTGACCTACCTGAACTTTGTACATCATGGGACCTGACCTCACATCAACCTTGTCTTGTACTTACGCAGGGCCGTTTCTGTGGTTGTAACCAAAATTCTTCGAATACCTCTCTCACTTCGAGAAAGCATGCGGCCAGCAATGGCATCCTGATGTTGTTTCACTCTACTCTCAGGTGTGGGAATATTAGTTTGACCTGTTGTGGAATCTTCTCCCCATTAGCAACCCTGGAACTCTGCATGAGGGGTGGTCCTATAATCAAACAGGAACCGGAAAAGGATGGTATCAAGTGAAGCTATAAACCTGCCTTCAACGTTTGGACTGCATTTTCTGCCAGACCATTGAATAATGAATGGTTGTGAAGCTGTCTGAACATGCCAAATGCCATTTGACTTTAAGAAATACTCTAATACCCTGCTGGCAAATTATGTCTCATTATCCATGACCAATCTTCCGAGAGTTCATGTATTGCAAATGATGCTCACAGCTTTTCAAGTTGTCATCGCTGAGTTGGACAAATGAACTCAGTGCATGTGAAACCACTTTGAATGGTCATCTACAATGACCAAGAACATTGACCCCATGAAACGAACAACATAATTGACATGTAACCAAGTTCAGGGTTTACCAGACCATTCCCAAGAATGTGGGGGAGCTGCTGGTGGTGATTTTTGTCCTTCTTGGCACTCCAGGCACAGGCTCACCAACATAGCTATATCAGCATCCAATCCCGGCATCCAGACATAAATTCTTGCCAACATCTTCATTTTTGAAACCCCAGGATGACTCTGGTGGAGTTCAGCCAGTATTTGGTGGTGACCTTTACTCGGGACATCACTCTTGCGCCCTATAATAGTAAGCCATCCTCTACTATGATCTGGTCTCATTGGTCCAGAACTGTTTCAGTTATGGTTGTGATGGCCCTTTTGTTTCCCCAGCACCATCAGCTGTTTTAATTTAACCAGGATGGGATCTTTTTGTGTCCATAGTTGAAAATTGCCAGCACTGGCCAGAAGGGTATCCAGAAAGTTTAAAACCAGAATGGACTGTTCCAAGGGAGGTACCACCGGTAATGTATCTGCCAGTAGGAGACAACTCAAGACATCCAGATTTGCCACTTGGCCTCCCAGATGGTGTTCTAACTTGTGATTGTACATACGACAATAAAGACCCACCATTGAATTCAACCAGAAGCTGTGGCATGGCATGGCTTTGTCTTTTTTGCATAGCTCTAGCACAGGTTTGTGGTCAGATAATATTACACATTCATGTCCTTCAAGATATTGGTGGAACTTTCTCACCAAGATGACCACTTAACCTTCTTTCTCTATCCAGGCATATTTGTGTTCGTCAT
>NW_025206967.1:9137-12294 GCF_004010195.1 Chiloscyllium plagiosum | reverse complement strand
CTGCAGATGCTGGAAACCAGATTCTTGAGTCGAGTGGTGCTGGAAAAGCACATCAGTTCAGGCTGCATCCGAGTAGCAGGAAATTTCGACGTTTCGGACAAAAGCCCTTCATCAGGAGTACAGGCAGAGAGCCTGAAGGGTGGAGAGATAAATGTGAGGAGGGTGGGGGTGGGGAGAAAGTAGAATAGAATACAATAGGTGAGTGTGTGTGGGGATGAAGGTGACAGGGCAGTGAGGAGAGTGGGGGAAGGTAGCTTCAGGACAGAGGAAATGACCTGGGAGTTGCAGTGGAAGAGGACTCCCTGAGATCCTTGTACAGAGAGGTGGAAAATTTCTTCAAGGCAGGCATCCTTGCAAGAGGATTCGCAGTAAGGTTAAAGTCAACTCGGTAACACAATTACTGCAGATGCTGGAAACCAGATTCTGGAGTAGAGTGGTGCTGGAAAAGCACAGCAGTTCAGGCATCTTACGAGGAGCAGGAAAATCTGACGCTTCCGGCAAAAGCCCCTCATCAGCAATACAGGCAGTGCGCCTGAATGGTGGAGAGACAACAGAGAGAAGAGTGCAAATTGGTTCACTGGAGAAGACGTAATGGGGAAAAACGAAATGGTGCAGTTTAACAAGTACTTTGCATCAGTTTTCACAGTGGAAGACAACAACAAAATATGTGAATCAAGAGACACGTAGGGAAGAAGTGAATGAAATGCCAACAATAACCAGAAGATGCTAGGGAAGCTGCAAGGTCTGAACGGATTAAGTCACTGAGACCAGATGGACTGCATTCCTGATTTCTGAAGGAGATTGCTGAGGAGATTGTGGAGGCATTGGTCGTGATCAATCAGGAGTCATCGGCGTCAGAGTGGGTCCAAGATGAGTGGAAATTTTTAAATGCAACACCCCTGCTGAATGAAGGGGGAGAGGCAGACACAGACTACTGTCGGCCATGCTAACAAAAGTGTTGCACAGTATTTGGAAATGGATGGTAAAATACAGCAAAGTCTTCATGTCTTCATCAAGTCGACGTCATGTCTGACAGCTATGCTAGATCTCTTTGCGGAAGTACCAAGTAAGTTAGGCAAAGCAGAGTCAGTGGACGTGATCTAATTCAATACTCATCAGTCATGTGATAAGGTGCCATACAACAGACTGCTAAATAAGGTAAAAACATGCTATTAGTGACAAGGAGGGGATTGGCTGACTGGCTGAGTGAGGACAGAGGGGTCTTTTACAGGATGGCAGCTACTGATTTTTTAAGACTTGCACAGCCATCGGTGTTGAGAGCATAACTGTTCACGTTACACGTAGTTGGAAAGACAGGTCGTGTCAAGAAAGCTGGGAAACTTCATAACATGCTAGGCAGGCACAGAGAGTGGGCAAATAAGTGGCAAATGCAATACAAAATGGGATGCGTCAGGTTATGCGGTATGAGAGGAAGAAGGCAGGCTTCGACTAATTTCTGTTCACGGAAAGCCTTCAGAAATCCGAAGCACAAAGTGACTTGGGAGCCCTAGATCAGGCAGGTTCAGTTGGAATTAAGGAAGGAAAATTCAATTTTATAATTCATATCAACGGGCCTCGAATACAAGAGCAGAGATGTCCAGTTGAGCATTTACATAGTCGTGGTCAGACTGCATTGGGAATATTGCAGGAAGTTAGGCCCGATATCTCAGGGTAATTCAGAGTCATACAGCAGTTTAGCAGACCATTCACTCCATATATACCATGCAGAACTCATTGCCAAATTAAAATAGACCCGCCTGCCTGCCGTTGGCCCAAAGACTTCCAATACATTCCTAATCAGTTATTTATCCAAATGACTTTTAACTGTAGTTGCATCCATCACTTCCTCTAGCGGTTTATTGCACACAGTGACCAAAGGGTGTAAAACAAAAGCTGCCACTCATGTCCTTTATAAATCTTCCTTCTCATACTTTAAACATATGCCCCTGGATTCGAACTCCCTCACCTTTGATAGTAATCTTATCTATGCTCCTCATGATCTTACAAATCTCTATAAGGCCAAACGTCGAAATCCTCTGCTCCAGTGACAAAGAAACCGCAGCCTATTTTTATAACAGAAGACTTCCATTCATGACATCATCCTGGTAAATACTTTCTGAACCCTCTCCAATATAATAAAATCCTTCTCGTAACGAGGAAACAAGAACTGTACACAATACTCCAGAAGATATGATGACCTTGGAGAGGGTCCGAAGAAGGTTTAAAAGAATGATCCTGGGGGGAAGAAATGCTTGTCATAAAATGTTGAAAACTCGGGGGCTGTACTTGATGCAGTGAAGAAGTTTGAGGAGGATCTGATGGAAACTTAAACAATACAGAGAGGGGCATTAAAGTGGCTGTGGAGAAGTTTTTCAACTAGCACGAGAGACCAGGAGCCGACTGCACAGTACAGAGAGAAAGGGTGACCATTTTGAAGTGATATGCGGAGGAATTTCTTCAGCAAGAGGCTGGTCATTCTTTAGAACCCTTTGCCGTAGAGGGCTTAGTGGTCAAGACAGACATAGATAGGTCCCTGATTGATGAGAGGATCAACAGTTACAGGAGATGGCAGAAAGCCGAAGAATGAGGTTGAGAAACATATCAACCATGACCAAATATTGGAGAGGTCTCGATGGGTTGAATGGCCTAATTCTGCTCCTTTATCTTGTGGCCTTCTCGCTATTGCGTGTCTTTAATCTGCCCATAGACTGAGCAAGTCAGATCAGTAACAATACTATGGAGGAGACTTACGTGGTGTTTGTATGAGATACTATTCTGTGTCGCTACATTAAGGACACAAATGGAGGACAGAGCATCCTCGATTACGTACTGTTTAATGGCTATTGGAGAGGTCGCCTAGTTGGCTGGTCGACGAAATTTCGATGAAGAATGACAGCAGCAGCATGTGCACAGTTCTCGTACTGGTCTAATGAAGTCCCCACATTTTCACCTTGTGCCTGAGGCGCAACGACTCTCAGGTTAAAGCATCATCAGTCAAATCGCGCGATCTCTCTCTCTCTCTCTCTCTCTCTCTCTCTCTCTCTCTCTCTCTCTCTCTCTCTCTCTCTGTCTCTAATGAGTCAGCAGGCCTTGGAATATGTCAACTTTGATTTGAAAGCTTTATTTGTATATATGTCAAGGAATAATTGACAATCTA
>NW_025206967.1:2504-5272 GCF_004010195.1 Chiloscyllium plagiosum | reverse complement strand
CACAACAGACTTCACAAATACAGACAAGAAAGTCCTTGCAAAAAGTCGTTAATTTCAAAAACCACTAATCAGGAATGGACCCGGACCATAGAACAGGCTGTCACCATAGGACAGAACAGGACTACACACCGCAAAAACAAGGCACTAAAAGAAAAAATGGCCAAACTAATACACAACAAAGAGGACACCACAACACACACCTGGGTTAAAATCCTCTCCCACAGACAGCTCACAGACACGGAAAGAACAATACTGGCCAAGGGACTCAACTACAACCACAGGGACGCCAAGACAGTAGACTTCCTAGCAGCACTAGAATGCACACTCAGGAACAATGGACTAACAGAAGAGACACAACAAACAGTGAGACAAAGTGTCGTACCCCTGATAACAAGGAAAAGACAAACACATAACCTCAACACCAAGTAGAGGGAAGCACTAAAATCACTAAGAAACGATAAGAACATAATCATAATACCAGCAGACAAAGGCAGAATGACGGTTATCCTGAACAAAGCAGAGTACACCCAAAAAGCACAACAACTACTTGCAGATACCAACAACCTACCAAAAGAGGGAGTTTGACCCCACCCCACAGCTCACCAAAGGATAAACAACACACTGAGGAACCTACAAAAAAAGGACAGATAACCAGGTCAGACCTATAAAGAATGAAACCTGAAAGCAACAACACCCCCAGATTCTATGGACTACCTAAAGTGCACAAACCAGACATCCCACTCAGACCCATAGTATCACTACCAGGGACACCATCACACAAACTGGCTAAAGAACTACAGCAGAAACTGAAACACCTGATCAGCGGATCCAGACACTCTATACAATCGACACAGGAATTCTTGGACATCATCAGAAATATACACATGGACAAGGAACAAACCATGGTCTCATTCGACGTAACGGCACTGTTCACCTCTATTGACAAAGCCCTAGCCAGAGAAACAATAGCCAACCTGCTGAACAGACATAACAGATAACAGGACGTTGAACCCATCAACAAAGACGGCATACTTAAACTACTGGACTTGTGCCTCACAACACACTTCACATTCAACAACCAGATATACGAACAAATCAACGGAATACCCATGGGCTCACCGATCTCGGGATTCATAGCAGAAGCAGTAATGCAAAGGTTAGAACAAACAGTCTTACCACAAATTCAACCCAAACTCTGGGTCAGATACGTTGACGACACCTTTGTAAGCATTAGAAACACGAAAATAGGGAAAACACATCGGATCATCAACTCCACACTCACAGGAATCCGATTCACGAGAGAGGAAGAAAAGGACAACCAACTCCCATTCCTAGACGTGATGGTACAGAGAACACCAAACGGAGAATTCACCACAAAGGTACACAGGAAAGCCACACACACAGACCAAGTCCTGAACTATGAAAGCAACCACCCCAATACACACAAACGAAGTTGCATCAAGACACTATTCAAAAGGCTTATAACAGCACACAAACCAACAGCCACACTCAGACAACAACATACCAGAACGAAGGACCCGATACCCAGAATGAGCAAAACTAATGTAGTGTACAAAATCCCATGCAAGGACTGCACAAAACAATATATAGGACAAACAGGAAGACAGCTAACGATCCGCATCCATGAACACCAACTAGCCACGAAACGACATGACGAGCTATCCCTAGTAGCCACACACGCAGACGACAAGCAACATGAATTCGACTGGGACAACACTGCCATTATAGGGCAAGCCAAACAAAGAACAGCCAGGGAAATCCTAGAAGCATGGCACTCATCCACAAACTCCATCAACAAACACATCGACCTGGACCCAATATACCGGCCATTACAGTGGACAGCTGAAACTGACAATCGGAAGCGGCAGGGACAGGCCACTATAAATGCCGGAGTAAATACCACAGAAGCGCTTCACAGGAGGCTCCCAAGCACTGAGAATGTCACCTAGACAGGGGACGAAACATTTGCAACAAAAACTTCCAGCTTGGCGAACAGAACCACATCAACGAGCACCCGAGCTACAAATCTTCTCACAAACTTTGAATATTGCTATTATCCGTTATATTCCTTCATCCCCATGTTTCATGCACAGCAGTCTCACAGAACTTTTGTCTTTTGTTTGGCCAATCTACATTTATCTGATCGCTTTGGATTAGCATCATCAAGGCTTCTTCTTACCTCATAAAAAAAATCGGCAGAAAGTTCACCATAATTTTCTATGAACAATTCTATTATAACTTTCCTGAATGAAACACATATTTCTTCACGTGGCACCTCATTTTGTCTGGTATGACTCTTTGCAACATGTCTCATACAGATTTAAACGGTTATTCTGTCAGTACTGAATTAATTGACAAAACGTTTCTCATGGCAAAGCGTTCATACATTTTAAAGATGACGAAATGTGTCTGAATGAGTTGTGACTTGGACATTGGTTATCGTGAATACAAAGTAAAGACAGTCAGGTTGTGATGGTGTTGACCTCTACCACACTTTCAGAAGCTGCCTGACAAGCTGAATACTTCCAGCATTTTCTGTTTTTTTTTTAATATATATATCAGATTGCCAGTATTTGGCTTCTGCACTTGTTTTGGGGACAAAAGGGATGAAAAGTGGGTCGGAAGCAGGAGCATTCACCTCCTTCAGTCATGCAACTCCTAGCACTTCCTCTGGTTTTGTAGTTTTGTGACAACACTAACTGGCTTGAATATTGGATTTTAATGATAATCTAAGTGTTTACATGTTA
>NW_025206967.1:0-2087 GCF_004010195.1 Chiloscyllium plagiosum | reverse complement strand
TAGCATTACGACAAGTCTTGAAACTTTTGAGAACACAACGGGAGAGGCCAAGAGCTGAAAACTTGGATGATGGGCCTCTTTCCATTCTGTAACCAATCGATGACTTGCTCATACTTATGTACTGATAAATTAAACGCCATATGCTTTGGCATTAAAAAGCAGTTCAACAGCTTGCGAGGAAGCACTGGTGGTGTATTGGTTAAGAGTCGGTGTTTTCTTCACTGCGGCCAGGGTTGGGTGCCTGGTCAGGGAATCAGGTTACATTGTTGCTGACAGTGACAATAGCGATAGTGGAGCAGCTCTGATGGGAATGCTTCAATATCTCAGATCAGTTCATGCCTCTAGAACATCAGAGTTCATGTCCCTGCTCCTTCAAGAAGGGGAAGGTACCTTGACAGTCTCTGGTCATTCGGTCAGTTCATCCTTCATTCCCCTAAAGATTCACAGAGTTGAAACGGGGCTCTTTTTAATTGTTTCCTAAAAACTCCCACGGGTTGCAGGTATTGGACTGGTTTGAAATTGATAATGTGCACAAGAGCAGCGTGCGAGACGCTCCTATCTTCCCCTCCTCTGACAGCGGTCTGAGATTGACTCTGATATTCTCGGTTGCATTCATCGATCGGAGACATTAATCGGTATATTAAGAAGTGCCACAAATAATTCAAACATAATGAAATTCTTTCAAATGTTCTGGCTACAAAGTACTCAGAAACAGCTCATTTTTGAGAGATATTTAGGAAAACTGAGTTTAAGAAGATAAACAACTTGCTTTGCAAGATGCTTCCAATGAAGGCGTCAATTCTTTTGAACTATTAGGTGGAATTTTAGTTCTTTCTATTACCACAGAAACATCTTGCGAGAGTGACAAATGCCTCAGAAAATTAGGAATTTAACCATTTGGCTACTTCTGCCTTCACTTTAGACTTGAAAATCAGAGCCTGATTACGTCAGCAAAGAGGTAAATAGGCAGCAGGCTGCCATTCGAGAACAGGCCCAGCCATTAAGAATTGATACATGTATAGCTCCTGAGGCAGCCTGGTTTCCTGTAATCTCCCATCCTCCTGCCTGTTTACATTGGATTGCTCTAGTTGTGTTGTCGTTACATGGGAAGAGAAGCATTAAGCCTCTTCCCGTACGTCTCCTCCCCAACTGTTTCCACGTTACTCTACGGCTTCTACTCTCTCATGTTGCTCTTCCTGCCAAACTGGAGCAGTCTTTGCGTCAGCTGCTTGTTATCCACATGTTCCTCGAAGGAGACACACAGAAGTGGAATTTCAAACTCAAACAGATTAGCCCTGGAGAAAACTACTTCACGCTTTTTCATCAGAAATAATTACCATCCTATCTAACCCTATGATTATCTTTTATGTCTCTATTAAGTCACGTCTCAACCTTCTTCTCGTCCACGTAAACAGTGTCAAGTCTCTCAGCCTTTCCTCGTAAGATCTTCCCTTCATACCAGGCAACATCCGAGGAAATCGGCACGCTTTCCAAAGTTTCCACATCCTTCTTATAATGTGGTGAACAGAACTGTACACGATACTCCAAGTGGGGTCGCACCAGAGTTTTGTACAGCTGTCGCATAACCTCATGGTTCCGAAACTCGATCCCTCTATTAATGAAAGCTAAAACACTGTATGCCTTTTTAACAACCCTGTCAACCTGGGTAGCAAATTTCAAGGATCTCTGTTCCTGAACCCCGAGTGCACATCTCCACTTCCAAGATACTTACCATTAGCACAATACTTTGCACTCCGGTTACTCCGACCAACAAGAATCACCTCACACTTGTCCGCATTAAACTCCATTTGCCACCTCTCAGCACAGCTCTGCAGCTTATCGATGTCTCTCTGTAAACTATAGCATCCGTCGTCACTATCCACAACTCCACCGACCTTCGTGTCGTCTGCAAATTTACTAATCCACCCTTCTACGCCCTCATCCAGGTCGTTTATTAAAATGAAGAACAGCAGTGGACCCAACACCGACCCTTGCGGTACACCACTGGGAACCGGTGTCCAGGATGAACATTTCCCATCAACCACCGCCTTCTGGCTTCTTTCAGGAAGCCAATTACAGATCCAAAC
>NW_025206966.1:10104-12293 GCF_004010195.1 Chiloscyllium plagiosum | reverse complement strand
GCAATGTCAAACTACCAGGAATGACTTTATATTATGATCATTCACCCAGGAAACAAACCATCTGTGAGCAGTTTCCTTGATATTCAGTCATGACTAAGCAGTATACACTTGTAACTTCTATCCTGACTCCCCACAGCCTGTCCACTGTCTACAAGGCATAGGTCAGGTGTCTGATGGACACCCCGCCCCTGGTGTCTGGATAGGTGCAGCTCCAGACTACACCTTCAGGGACTTGCACTGATGAAAATCAGACACTAGCTGGAGGCTGAAATCGTCAAAATGGCAGTGAGGGGTAGGAGTGGGCTTCAGTGACAATGGACATGGCCACCTACAAGGACAGAGGTGGGGAGGTGAACTAGCTGCACAGAGGCTGGTATCCCGTCACCAAGTTACCCCTTATTTACATGTGAAAAGGCCTTGACCCTGATCCAGCTCCCTCAGAGCCAGCTGTCAGAGTGAACAGAACCTCTGACACTCCTGTTGATGTTTTTTCTTTCATTTTTATTGTTTTTCTTTATTTCTCTCAGAGTGAACTGAACTACTCAACCTCCTGTTTATTTTGTTCTTTTTATTCTTTTTTTTTCTTTTTCATTTTCTTTTTTTAATTTTACTCACACACTACCACCTAACTGCAGTAGTGCTTAGTTTTTCCCCAGCGTCTGAGGGGGGGTTGTTCTTCAGAGGTTCGGTGTGGACTTGTTGGGCCGAACGGCCTGTTTCCACACTGTAGGGAATCTAATCTAATCATTCACCCATGTTGAGTGTGTGCAGGCATCAGACACAGTGAAAGATACAAGGTGCACGAATCTTTATTCAATTTCCACCACCAGGAAGAAATGAAATACGCAAGTGGCCAGTGAGAAGCAGTGTCCTTCACATCAAAGGGCAATGCTGAGTGATTACTCCTGTTAACATGTGTCAGCCAAGGCTTCCTGACTGGATCATATTAACAGCCTCAAGCAGTGAATGTGGAAGCAGATCATTCAGCCTATTGAGTCCACATCAACCCTCTAAAACAGCATCCTCGCCATACCCAAACTACCCTTGCATTTCCAAGGCTAATCCACGTCGCCTGCACATTCCTCAGCCACCATGCTGTCCCGAACACAGAGCCACCCTGCTGTCCCAACCAACGAGTCACTGTGCTGTCCCTATCACTGAAACACCGTGCTATCCCTATCACTGAGCCACTGTGCTGTCTATATCACTGAGCCACTGTGCTGTCTATATCACTGAGTCACTGTGCTGTCCCTATCACTGAGCCACTGTGCTGTTGCTATCCTTGAGTCACTGTGCTGTCCCTATCACTGAGTCACTGTGCTGTCTCTATCACTGAGTCACTGTGCTGTCTCTATCACTGAGTCACCATGCTGTCCCTATCACTGAGACACTGTGTTGTCCCTATCACTGACTCACCATGCTGTCTCTATCACTGAGTCACTGTGCAGTCCCTATCACTGAGTCACCGTGCTGACCCTATCACTGAGTCACCGTGCTGACCCTATCACTGAGTCACCGTGCTGTCCCTATCACTGAGTCTCTGTGCTGTCTCTATCACTGAGTCACTGTGCTGTCCCTATCATTGAGTCACTGTGCTGTCCCTATCACTGAGTCACTGTGCTGTCCCTATCACTGAGACACTGTGCTGTCCCTATCACTGAGACACTGTGCTGTTCCTATCACTGAGTCACTGTGTTGTCCCTATCACTGACTCACCATGCTGTCTCTATCACTGAGTCACTGTGCTGTCTCTATCACTGAGTCACCGGACTGTCCCTATCACTGAGTCACTGTGCTGTCTCTATCACTGAGTCACCGGACTGTCCCTATCACTGAGTCACTGTGCTGTCTCTATCACTGAGTCACCGGACTGTCCCTATCACTGAGTCACTGTGCTGTCTCTATCACTGAGTCACCGGACTGTCCCTATCACTGAGTCACTGTGCTGTCTCTATCACTGAGTCACCGGACTGTCCCTATCACTGAGTCACTGTGCTGTCTCTATCACTGAGTCACCGGACTGTCCCTATCACTGAGTCACTGTGCTGTCTCTATCACTGAGTCACCGGACTGTCCCTATCACTGAGTCACTGTGCTGTCTCTATCACTGAGTCACCGGACTGTCCCTATCACTGAGTCACTGTGCTGTCTCTATCACTGAGTCACCGTGCTGTCCCTATCACTGAGTC
>NW_025206966.1:0-9876 GCF_004010195.1 Chiloscyllium plagiosum | reverse complement strand
TACAACGAGGTGTCGCTATCACTGAGTCACCGTGGTGTCGCTATCAATGAGTCACCGTGCTGTCACTATGACTGAGACACCGTGCTGTCGCTATCACTGAGTCACCGTGCTGTCCCTATCACTGAGACACCATGCTGTCCCTATCACTGAGTCACTGTGCTGTCCCTATCACTGAGTCACTGTGCTGTCCCTATCACTGTGTCACCGTGCTGTCCCTATCACTGAGTCACCGTGCTGTCCCTATCACTGAGTCACTGTGCTGTCCCTATCATTGAGACACCGTGCTGTCCCTATCACTGAGACACAGGTGCTGTCCCTATCACTGAGTCACCGTGCTGTTGCTATCAGTGAGTCACTGTGCTGTCCCTATCACTGAGTCACTGTGCGGTCCCTATCACTGACTCACTGTGCTGTCCCTATCACTGAGCCACCGTGCTGTCCCTATCATTGAGTCACTGTGCTGTCCCTATCACTGAGCCACTGTGCTGTCTCTATCAGAGTCACTGTGCTGTCCCTATCATTGAGTCACTGTGCTGTCCCTATCACGGACTCACTGTGCTGTCTCTATCACTGAGTCACCGGACTGTCCCTATCACTGAGTCACTGTGCTGTCTCTATCACTGAGTCACCGTGCTGTCCCTATCATTGAGTCACAGTGCTGTCCCTAGCACTGAGTCACCGTGCTGTCGCTATCACTGAGTCACCGTGCTGTCCCTATCACTGAGTCACTGTGCTGTCCCTATCATTGAGTCACTGTGCTGTGCTTATCACTGAGTCACTGTGTAGTCCCTATCACTGAGAAACCATGCTGTCCATATCAGTGAGTCACCATGCTGTCCCTATCACTGAGTCACCGTGCTGTCCCTATCACTGAGTCACTGTGCTGTCTCAATCACTGAGTCACCATGCTGTCTCTATCACTGAGTCACCGTGCTGTCCCTATCACTGAGTCACTGGACTGTCCCTATCACTGAGACACCGTGCTGTCGCTATCACTGAGTCACTGTGCAGTCCCTATCAGTGAGACACCGTGCTGTCTCTATCACTGAGCCACTGTGCTGTCGCTATCACTGATTCACTATGCTGTCCCTATCACTGAGACACCGTGCTGTCCCTATCACTGAGACACCATGCTGTCACTATCACTGAGTCACTGTGCTGTTGCTATCACTGATTCACAGTGCTGTCCCTATCACTGAGCCACTGTGCTGTCCCTATCACTGAGACACCGTGCTGTCGCTATCACTGAGTCACTGTGCTGCCCCTATCACTGAGACACCGTGCTGTCCCTATCACTGAGACACCGTGCTGTCGCTATCACTGAGTCACTGTCGCTGTTGCTATCAGTGAGTCACTATGCTGTCCCTATCACTGACTCACTGTGCTGTCTCTATCACTGAGTCACCGTGCTGTCCCTATCACTGAGACACCGTGCTGTCCCTATCACTGAGTCACTGTGCTGTCCCTATTAATGAGTCACTGTGCTGTCCCTATCACTGAGTCACTGTGCTGTCCCTATCACTGTGTCACCGTGCTGTCCCTATCACTGAGTCACTGTGCTGTCCCTATCACTGCGTCACCGTGTTGTCCCTATCACTGAGCCACTGTGCTGTCCCTATCACTGCGTCACTGTGCTGTCCCTATCACTGAGTCACCGTGCTGTCCCTATCACTGAGTCACTGTGCTGTCCCTATCACTGCGTCACTGTGCTGTCCCTATCACTGAGTCACCGTGCTGTCCCTATCACTGAGTCACTGTGCTGTCCCTATCACTGCGTCACTGTGCTGTCCCTATCACTGAGTCACCGTGCTGTCCCTATCACTGAGTCACTGTGCTGTCCCTATCACTGCGTCACTGTGCTGTCCCTATCACTGAGTCACCGTGCTGTCCCTATCACTGAGTCACTGTGCTGTCCCTATCACTGAGTCACCGTGCTGTCCCTATCACTGAGTCACTGTGCTGTCCCTATCACTGAGTCACCGTGCTGTCCCTATCACTGAGTCACTGTGCTGTCCCTATCACTGAGTCACCGTGCTGTCCCTATCACTGAGTCACTGTGCTGTCCCTATCACTGAGTCACCGTGCTGTCCCTATCACTGAGTCACTGTGCTGTCCCTATCACTGAGTCACCGTGCTGTCCCTATCACTGAGTCACTGTGCTGTCCCTATCACTGAGTCACCGTGCTGTCCCTATCACTGAGTCACTGTGCTGTCCCTATCACTGAGTCACCGTGCTGTCCCTATCACTGAGTCACTGTGCTGTCCCTATCACTGAGTCACCGTGCTGTCCCTATCACTGAGTCACTGTGCTGTCCCTATCACTGAGTCACCGTGCTGTCCCTATCACTGAGTCACTGTGCTGTCCCTATCACTGAGTCACCGTGCTGTCCCTATCACTGAGTCACTGTGCTGTCCCTATCACTGAGTCACCGTGCTGTCCCTATCACTGAGTCACTGTGCTGTCCCTATCACTGAGTCACCGTGCTGTCCCTATCACTGAGTCACTGTGCTGTCCCTATCACTGAGTCACCGTGCTGTCCCTATCACTGAGTCACTGTGCTGTCCCTATCACTGAGTCACCGTGCTGTCCCTATCACTGAGTCACTGTGCTGTCCCTATCACTGAGTCACCGTGCTGTCCCTATCACTGAGTCACTGTGCTGTCCCTATCACTGAGTCACCGTGCTGTCCCTATCACTGAGTCACTGTGCTGTCCCTATCACTGAGTCACCGTGCTGTCCCTATCACTGAGTCACTGTGCTGTCCCTATCACTGAGTCACCGTGCTGTCCCTATCACTGAGTCACTGTGCTGTCCCTATCACTGAGTCACCGTGCTGTCCCTATCACTGAGTCACTGTGCTGTCCCTATCACTGAGTCACCGTGCTGTCCCTATCACTGAGTCACTGTGCTGTCCCTATCACTGAGTCACCGTGCTGTCCCTATCACTGAGTCACTGTGCTGTCCCTATCACTGAGTCACCGTGCTGTCCCTATCACTGAGTCACTGTGCTGTCCCTATCACTGAGTCACCGTGCTGTCCCTATCACTGAGTCACTGTGCTGTCCCTATCACTGAGTCACCGTGCTGTCCCTATCACTGAGTCACTGTGCTGTCCCTATCACTGAGTCACCGTGCTGTCCCTATCACTGAGTCACTGTGCTGTCCCTATCACTGAGTCACCGTGCTGTCCCTATCACTGAGTCACTGTGCTGTCCCTATCACTGAGTCACCGTGCTGTCCCTATCACTGAGTCACTGTGCTGTCCCTATCACTGAGTCACCGTGCTGTCCCTATCACTGAGTCACTGTGCTGTCCCTATCACTGAGTCACCGTGCTGTCCCTATCACTGAGTCACTGTGCTGTCCCTATCACTGAGTCACCGTGCTGTCCCTATCACTGAGTCACTGTGCTGTCCCTATCACTGAGTCACCGTGCTGTCCCTATCACTGAGTCACTGTGCTGTCCCTATCACTGAGTCACCGTGCTGTCCCTATCACTGAGTCACTGTGCTGTCCCTATCACTGAGTCACCGTGCTGTCCCTATCACTGAGTCACTGTGCTGTCCCTATCACTGAGTCACCGTGCTGTCCCTATCACTGAGTCACTGTGCTGTCCCTATCACTGAGTCACCGTGCTGTCCCTATCACTGAGTCACTGTGCTGTCCCTATCACTGAGTCACCGTGCTGTCCCTATCACTGAGTCACTGTGCTGTCCCTATCACTGAGTCACCGTGCTGTCCCTATCACTGAGTCACTGTGCTGTCCCTATCACTGAGTCACCGTGCTGTCCCTATCACTGAGTCACTGTGCTGTCCCTATCACTGAGTCACCGTGCTGTCCCTATCACTGAGTCACTGTGCTGTCCCTATCACTGAGTCACCGTGCTGTCCCTATCACTGAGTCACTGTGCTGTCCCTATCACTGAGTCACCGTGCTGTCCCTATCACTGAGTCACTGTGCTGTCCCTATCACTGAGTCACCGTGCTGTCCCTATCACTGAGTCACTGTGCTGTCCCTATCACTGAGTCACCGTGCTGTCCCTATCACTGAGTCACTGTGCTGTCCCTATCACTGAGTCACCGTGCTGTCCCTATCACTGAGTCACTGTGCTGTCCCTATCACTGAGTCACCGTGCTGTCCCTATCACTGAGTCACTGTGCTGTCCCTATCACTGAGTCACCGTGCTGTCCCTATCACTGAGTCACTGTGCTGTCCCTATCACTGAGTCACCGTGCTGTCCCTATCACTGAGTCACTGTGCTGTCCCTATCACTGAGTCACCGTGCTGTCCCTATCACTGAGTCACTGTGCTGTCCCTATCACTGAGTCACCGTGCTGTCCCTATCACTGAGTCACTGTGCTGTCCCTATCACTGAGTCACCGTGCTGTCCCTATCACTGAGTCACTGTGCTGTCCCTATCACTGAGTCACCGTGCTGTCCCTATCACTGAGTCACTGTGCTGTCCCTATCACTGAGTCACCGTGCTGTCCCTATCACTGAGTCACTGTGCTGTCCCTATCACTGAGTCACCGTGCTGTCCCTATCACTGAGTCACTGTGCTGTCCCTATCACTGAGTCACCGTGCTGTCCCTATCACTGAGTCACTGTGCTGTCCCTATCACTGAGTCACCGTGCTGTCCCTATCACTGAGTCACTGTGCTGTCCCTATCACTGAGTCACCGTGCTGTCCCTATCACTGAGTCACTGTGCTGTCCCTATCACTGAGTCACCGTGCTGTCCCTATCACTGAGTCACTGTGCTGTCCCTATCACTGAGTCACCGTGCTGTCCCTATCACTGAGTCACTGTGCTGTCCCTATCACTGAGTCACCGTGCTGTCCCTATCACTGAGTCACTGTGCTGTCCCTATCACTGAGTCACCGTGCTGTCCGCTCCTGGTCACTGACGTCCCCGCTCCTGGTCACTAATGTTCTCGCTCCTGGTCACTGATGTCCCTGCTCCTGGTCAATGACGTCCCCGCTCCTGGTCATTGACGTCCCCGCTCCTGGTCACTGATGTCCCCGCTCCTGGTCACTAATGTCCCTGCTCCTGGTCACTAATGTCCTCGCCTCTGGTCACTAATGTCCTTGCTCCTGGTCACTGATGTCCCTGCTCCTGGTCACTAATGTCCTCGCTCGTGGTCACTAATATCCCCGCTCCTGGTCACTGATGTCCCCGCTCCTGGTCACTAATGTCCCTGCTCCTGGTCACTAATGTCCTCGCTCGTGGTCACTAATGTCCCCGCTCCTGGTCACTGATGTCCTCGCTCCTGGTCACTGATGTCCTCGCTCCTGGTCACTAATGTCCTTCCTCCTGGTCACTAATGTCCTCGCTCCTGGTCACTGATGTCCTTGCTCCTGGTCACTAATGTCCCTGCTCCTGGTCACTGATGTCCTCGCTGCTGGTCACTAATGTCCCTGCTCCTATTCACTAATGTCCTCGCTCCTGGTCACCAATGTTTTCGCTCCTGGTCACTAATGTCCCCGCTCCTGGTCACTGACGTCCTCGCTCCTGGTCACTGATGTCCCTGCTCCTGGTCACTGACGTCCCCGCTCCTGGTCACTAATGTTCTCGCTCCTGGTCACTGATGTCCCTGCTCCTGGTCACTGATGTCCCCGCTACAGGTCACTAATGTCATCGCTCCTGGTCACTGATGTCCTCGCTGCTGGTCACTAATGTCTTCGCTCCTGGTCACTAATGTCCCTGCTCCTGGTCACTGATGTCCCCGCTCCTGGTCACTGATGTCCCTGCTCCTGGTCACAGATGTCCCTGCTCCTGGTCACTAATGTCCTCGCTCCTGGTCACTAATGTCCCTGCTTTGGTCACTGATGTCCCCGCTCCTGGTCACTAATGTCCTCCCTCCTGGTCACTCATGTCCCTGCTCCTGGTCACTAATGTCCCTGCCCCTGGTCACTGACGTCCTCGCTCCTGGTCACTGATGTCCTCGCTCCTGGTCACTAATGTCCCTGCTCCTGGTCAATGACGTCCCCGCTCCTGGTCACTGACGTCCTCGCTCCTGGTCACTAATGTCCTCACTCCTGGTCACTAATGTCCCTGCTCCTGGTCACTGCTGTCCCTGCTCCTGGTCACTGATGTCCTCGCTCCTGGTCACTAATGTCCCTGCTCCTGGTCAATGACGTCCCCGCTCCTGGTCACTGACGTCCCACTCCTGGTCACTAATGTCTTCGCTCCTGGTCACTAATGTCCTCGCCCCTGGTCACTGATGTCCCTGCTCCTGATCACTGATGTCCCCGCTCCTGGTCATTGACGTCCCCGCTCCTGGTCACTGACGTTCCCGCTCCTGGTCACTAATGTCCCTGCTCCTGGTCACTAATGTCCTCCCTCCTGGTCACTAATGTCCTCGCTCCTGGTCACTAATGGTCTCGCTCCTGGTCAATGATGTCCTTGCTCCTGGTCACTGATGTCCTCGCTCCTGGTCACTAATGTCCTCGCCCCTGGTCACTGATGTCCTTGCTCCTGGTCACTAATGTCCTCACTCCTGGTCACTAATGTCCTCGCTCCTGGTCACTAATGTCCCTGCTCCTGGTCACTAATGTTCTCGCTCCTGGTCACTAACGTCCTCGCTCCTGGTCACTGACATCCTCGCTCCTGGTCACAGATGTCCTTGCTCCTGGTCACTAATGTCCCTGCTCCTGGTCACTAATGACCTTGCTCCTGGTCACTGATGTCCCGCTCCTGGTCACTGACGTCCCTGCTCCTGGTCACTGATGTCCCGCTCCTGGTCACTGATGTCCTTGCTTCTGGTCACTGATGTCCCGCTCCTGGTCACTGATGTCCCTGCTCCTGGTCACTGATGTCCCGCTCCTGGTCACTGATGTCCCTGCTCCTGGTCACTGATGTCCCGCTCCTGGTCACTGATGTCCTTGCTCCTGGTCACGGACGTCCTCACTTCTGTTCATTAGTGTCCTCGCTCCTGGTCACTGATGTCCCTGCTCCTGGTCACTGATGTCCCTGATCCTGGTCACTGATGTCCCTGCTCCTGGTCACTGACCTCACCGCTCCTGGTCACTGATGTCATCGCTCCTAATCACTAATGTCCCTGCCCCTGGTCACTGACGTTCTCGCTCCTGGTCACTCATGTTACTGCTCCTGGTCACTGATGTCCCTGCTCCTGGTCACTAATGTCCTCGCTCCTGGTCACTGATGTCCCTGCTCCTGGTCACTAATGTCCTCGCTCCAGGTCACTGACGTCCCCGCTCCTGGTCACTGATGTCCTCACTCCTGGTCACTAATGTGCTCGCTCCTGGTCACTGATGTCCCCGCTCCTGGTCACTAATGTCCATGCTCCTGCTCACTAATGTCCCTGCTCCAGGTCACTGATGTCCACGCTCCTGATCACTAATGTCCTCGCTCCTGGTCACTAATGTCCTCACTCCTGGTCACTAATGTCCCTGCTCCTGGTCACTGATGTCCTCGCTCCTGGTCACTAATGTCCTCGCTCCTGGTCACTGATATTCCTGCTCCTGGTCACTAATGTCCTCGCTCCTGGTCACTGATGTCCCTGCTCCTGGTCACTGATGTCCTCGCTCCTGGTCACTAATGTCCTCGCACCTGGTCACTGATGTCCTCGCGCCTGGTCACTGATGTTCCTGCTCCTGGTCACTAATGTCCTCGCTCCTGGTCACTGATGTCCCTGCTCCTGGTCACTGATGTCCCCGCTCCTGGTCACTAATGTCCTCGCTCCTCGTCACTAATGTCCCTGCCCCTGGTCACTGACGTCCTCGCTCCTGGTCACTAATGTCCCTGCTCCTGGTCACTAATGTCCCTGCTCCTGGTCACTGATGTCCTTGCTCCTGGTCACTGACGTCACCGCTCCTGGTCACTAATGTCCCTGCTCCTGGTCACTGACGTCCTCGCTTCTGGTCATTAATGTCCTCGCTCCTGGTCACAGATGTCCTCGCTCCTGGTCACTGACGTCCCCGCTCCTGGTCACTAATGTCCTCGCTCCTGGTCGCTAATGTCCTCGCTCCTGGTCACTAATGTCCTCGCACCTGGTCACTGATGTCCTGCTCCTGGTCACTAATGTCCCTGCTCCTGGTCACTGACGTCACCGCTCCTGGTCACTGATGCCCCGCTCCTCGTCACTGATGTCCTTGCTCCTGGTCACTGACGTCCTCGCTTCTGGTCATTAATGTCCTCGCTCCTGGTCACTAATGTCCCTGCTCCTGGTCACTAATGTCCTCGCTCCTGGTCACAGATGTCCCTGCTCCTGGTCACTGATGTCCTCGCTCCTGCTCACTAATGTCCCTGCTCCTATCACTGATGTCCCAGCTCCTGGTCACTGATGTCCCTGCTCCTGGTCACTAATGTCCTCGCTCCTGGTCACTAATGTCCCTGCTCCTGGTCACTAATGTCCCTGCTCCTGGTCACTGATGCCCCTGCTCCTGGTCACTGATGTCCCCGCTCCTGGTGACTGATGTCCCTGCTCCTGGTCACTGGAATCCCCATTCCAGGTCACTCATGTCCCCACTCCTGGTCACTGATGTCCCTGCTCCTGGTCACTGGCGTCCCCACTCCTTGTCACTGACGTTCCCACTCCTGGTCACTAATGTCCCCACTCCTGGTCACTGGAATCCCTGCTCCTGGTCACTGACGTCCCGCTCCTGGTCAATGACGTCCTCACTCCTGGTCACTGATGTCCCCGCTCCTGGTCACTGGAATCCCCACTCCTGGTCACTGACGTCCTCACTCCTGGTCATTGACATCCCCACTCCTGGTCACAGGAATCCCCACTGCTGGTCACTGACATCCCTGATCCTGGTCACTGACGCCTCTGTTCTTGGTCACTGACGTCCTCACTCCTGGTGACTGATGTCCCAGCGCCTGGTCACTGGAATCTCTGCCTCTGGTCTCTGATATCCCCACTCCTGGTCACTGACGTTCCTGCTCCTGCTCACTGGAATCCGTGCTCCTGGTCACAGGTGTCCCTGCTCCTGGTCACAGATGTCCCTGCTCCCGGTCACTGGAAAGCGCTCCTTCTCACTGGAATCCTGGCTCCTGGTCATTGACATCCCCACTCTTGGTCTTTGGAATCCACACTCCTGGTCACTGATGTCCCCGCTCCTGATCACTGGAATCCCTGCGCTTGGTCATTGACATCCCTGCTCCTGGTCACTGACATCCTTGCTTCTGGTCACTGGAATCCCCACTGATGATCAATGGTGTCCCTGTTCCTGGTCACTGATGTCCTCACTCCTGGTGACTGATGTCCCAGCGCCTGGTCATTGGAATCTCCGCCTCTGGTCTCTGATATCCCCACTCATGGTCACTGACATCTCTGCTCCTGCTCACTGGAATCCACGCTCCTGGTCACAGATGTCCCCACTCCTTGTCACTGACGTTCCCACTCCTGGTCACTAATGTCCCCACTCCTGGCCACTGGAATCCCTGCTCCTGGTCTGTGGAATCCCCTCTCCTGGTCACTGACGTCTCCGCTGCTGGTCACTGGAATCTCCGTTCCTGGTGACTGGAATCCCTGCTCCTGGCCACTGGAATCCCATTCTTTTTCACTGGAATCCCTGCTCCAGGTCACAGATGTCCCCGTTCCTGGTCACTGGAATCCACGCTCCAGGTCATTGGAATCCCTGCTCCCGGTCTGTGGAAACCCCGCTCCTGGTCATTGACGTCTCCACTGCTGGTCAATGGGTCAATTCACACTCCTGGTCATTAACGTCCCCACTCCTGGTCACTGATGCCCCTGCTCCTGGTCACTGGAATCCCCGATCCTGATCACTGGAATCCCTGCTCCTGGTCACAGTTGTTCCTGATCCAGGTCACTGGAATCCCCGTTCCTGGTCAATGGAATCCCAGCTCCTGGTCACTGATGTCCCTAGTCCTGGTCAGTGGCATCCCCGCT
>NW_025206965.1:11525-12289 GCF_004010195.1 Chiloscyllium plagiosum | reverse complement strand
CCTTGGAGAGACCATAGCTGGAATTTTGTGAGCAGTTTTGGTCTCCTTACCTGGGGAAGGATGTAGAGGGAGTGCAGTGAAGGTTTCCCAGTCTGATCCCTGGGATGTCAGCACTGACACATGATGAGAGGATGTATTAGTTAGGATTACTTTCACTGGGGTTTTGAAGAATGAGGGGGATTTCATGGAAAGCAAGAACATTCTAGCAGGAGTAGACAGGGTAAAGACAGCAAGGATGTTCCCAATGGTGGGGGAGCCCAGATCTAGGGGGTTACAGTCTAAGGATATGGAGTAGGACATTATGGACTGAGCTGAGGAGAAATGTCTTTACCCAGAGAGTGGGGAACCGGGGGAATTCCCTGCCACAGAAAGCAGTTGAAGCCAAAACATTCAGTATTTTCGAGAAGGAGGTGAATATAACTCTTACGGCCAAAAGGATTGAGGGAAATGGAGGGGAGGGTGAGATTAGGGACTTGAACTCAATGATCAGCCATATTGAATGCTGGAGCTAGCTCGATGGGCCAAATGGCCTCCTCCTGCTCCTCTCCTGTCTCTCTGAATGAATGAGAGAGGGAAAGACATACCTGGTTACCCAGGAACCCATCCAAATTTCAGTTCACAGCCCAAGGGGCAATTCCAGAGGATGGGGTCTGGGGGTAATTACAGAGAGTGGGCTGGGGCTAATTCCAGAGGGTGGGTCTGGGCGTAATTACAGGGGGTGGGTCTGGGCGTAATTACAGAGAGTGGGGTGGGGGGTAATTACA
>NW_025206965.1:9226-10882 GCF_004010195.1 Chiloscyllium plagiosum | reverse complement strand
GTGGGTCTGGGTGTAATTACAGAGGGTGGGCCTGGGGGTAATTCCAGAGGGTGGGTCTGGGAGTAAATCCAGAGGGTGGAGCTGGGGGTAATTCCAGAGGGTGGAGCTGGGGGTAATTCCAGAGGGTGGGGCTGGGGGTAATTCCAGAGGGTGGGTCTGGGTGTAATTACAGAGGGTGGGCCTGGGGGTAATTCCAGAGGGTGGGTCTGGGGTAATAACAGCGGGTGTGGTTGGGAGCAATAATAGGGGGTATGGATGGGCACCTATGATGCTGGGATTCAGGCTGAAGATTGCTGTAGCCTTACCTTTTGCTCCCCTCTGCTGGGCTCCTCCATCAGTGAGGATGGGGAGATCTATGGATCGTCCTGCTCCAGTGAGTTGGGGTCTCACCCTCTCGGCATTGGCACAGGGAGATCTTGGAGCACCTGTCCACAGATTCCTGGTACTGGCTGGTTATGAAGGCATGTGGATCATGTGCTTTTATCAGTCGTGGAATAGACTATAAGAGCAGGGAGGTTATGTAGGAGTTGGTCAGGCGGCAGCTGGGGTACTGTGTGCAGTTCTGGTCCCCACACTAGAATCATCATAGAAACCCTACAGTGTGGAAGCAGGCCATTCAGTCCATCGAGTCCACACTGACCCTCTGAAGAGCATCCCACCCAACCCCAGTAACTCTGCATCGTCCCTTAACCAATCCACTGTAACGTGCACATTTTTGGACTGTGGGAGGAAACTGGAGCACCCATAGGAAACCACGCAGACACGGGGAGAATGTGCAAACTCCACACAGACACAGTCGCTCGAGGCTGGAATCGAACCTGCGACCCTAGTGCTGTGAGGCAGCAGTGCTAACCACTGAGCAATCGACCCAGCTATATACACGAAAGGAAGGATGTGGACGGGGTGCAGTGGGAGATTCACCAGGATGTTGTCTGGGACGGAAGGTTTCAGTGATGGATAAACCCAGTGTTTTCTTTCAAACAGAGAAGGTTGAAGGAGGTAACTGATAGAAGTGGCCGGCACGGTGGCACAGTGGTTAGCACTGCTGCCTCGCAGCGCCAGAGACCCGGGTTCAATTCCCACCTCAGGCGACTGACTGTGTGGAGTTTGCATGTTCTCCCCGTGTCTGCGTGGGTTTCCTCCGGGTGCTCCGGTTTCCTCCCACAGTCCAAAGATGTGCAGGTCAGGTGAATTGACCATGCTAAATTGCCCGTAGTGTTAGGTAAGGGACAAATGTAGGGGTATGGGTGGGTTGCGCTTCGGCGGGTCGGTGTGGACTTGTTGGGCCGAAGGGCCTGTTTCCACACTGTAAGTAATCTAATATAATTTAAAAAAAGTAATCTAATCTAATCTAATTATGTGAATGAGGGTGTATGTGAATCAGAAGGGCATGGGCGGGGGAATAGGAAACAACTGTCCCCTTAGTCGAACGACCTATAATAGAGGGGCATAATTTAAAACTGCAAGGGAGGATGATAATAGGGGATTTAAGAGAAAACATTTTGACCCAGAGGGTGCTGGGGGACTGCAATACTCTGTGTGGGAGGGGGGGAGGAGGGTTTGAGGCAGGAAAACTCACAAATATTAAAAAGTACTTGGCTGAAAACTTAAGATCAAGGCAATACGTCTAGTGCAAGAAGGTGGGACCAGTGTGGG
>NW_025206965.1:0-1762 GCF_004010195.1 Chiloscyllium plagiosum | reverse complement strand
CTCTCTCCCTATATCAGGATACCTCTCTCTCTCTCTTCCTCCCTCTCTCTATCCCTCTCTCTCTGTCCCTCCCTCTCTCTATCGCTCTCTCTCTGTCCCCCCACCGTCCCTCTCTCTCTGTCTCACCCTGTCTCTGTCCCTCTCTCTCTCTGTCTCTCCCTCCCTCTCGATCTGCTCACTGACTCAATACCAGCCCTGAGGGGACGGGTAAAGCAGTGAAACTGAAGCTCCCACATCCCAAACCCCTTGCCAAATTTGGGAAGACAAAGTCTGACATTATCTGACATAGGATTTGGGGCCCTATCCTTATTTATTTCCTAAATATTGACCTAATTGAGGTCTTTACAATGAAGTGGGGATTTGATGGAGGGGATACAGAGAAGATGTCTCAGCTTGTGGCTAGGACAGTGTGATATAACATGGACTTGGAGAATGGGGACCCTGCTCCCATGGAGACTGGATTGAATGAATCATCTCAGTGTGCTGAGAAATGTTGAGATCTGTACTGGGGGAGTAGTGGAGAATTCAGCAGAAAGGCCTACATTCAGATACATGTGTGTGTGAGGATGTTAAAACCCTGGAGTCTGTGTAAAGAAGATTTACTAGAATGACTGCAGGAATTAGGGATTTTAGACACACGGAATGATGAGAGAGATTGGGCTTATTCTCCTAGGAGCAGAGAAGATTAAGAGGTGACCTAATTGAGGTGTTCAAAATGATGAACAGTATTGACAGGGTAAGGAAGGATATTCTGTTCCCATTAGTTGGTATATCAGTAACTAGGGGCCACAATTTCAAGATTGTTAGCAAGGGAGCGAGCATTGAGATGAGGAATGTTTTGGGAGACGCAACTAAAATTCATCCCTTGGGAAAAACAAAAGGCATACTAAAGGGAGGATGAAGCCGACAAGGGAAGTCAGCGACAGCATAAAAGCAAAAAAGAAAGCATATAATGTGGTGAAGGGCAGTGGGAAACCAGAGGATTGGGAAGCTTACAAAGATCAACACAGGACAACAGACAAAAAAATGAAGGATAAGATTAAATATGAGGGTTAGCTAGCCAGTAATATAAAAGAAGATTGCAAGAGTTTCTTTAGATATATAAAGGACAAAGGTGGACACTGGGCCGCTGGAAAATGATGCTGGAGAAGTAGTAATGGGGAGTAAAGAAATGGAGGAGGAACTGAACAAGTACTTTGCATCAGTCTTCATGGTGGAAGACAAAAGCTCAAAAGAGTTGGGGGGCAGAGCTGAGAACAGTGGCCATCACCAAGGAGAAGGTGCTAGAAAAACTGAGAGGTCTGAAGGTGGATAAATCACCTGGGCCAGATGGACTACACCCCAGAGATCAAAAGGGGATAGCTGAAGAGATAGTGGAGGCATGAATGGTGAACATTCAGGAATCACTGGAGTCAGGGAGGGTGCCAGAGGATCGAAAAATCACTAATGTGACAGTCCTGTTTAAGAAGAGAGGGAGGCAAAAGGCGAGAAATTACAGGCCGCTCAACCTGAACTCAGTCATTGGTAAGATTTTGGAGTTCATCGTAAAGGATGAGATTTCTAAAAACCTGGAAGTGTATGGTAAAATAGGGTAAAGTCAGCGTGGTTTCACCAAGGGGAAGGTCATGCCTGACAAATCTGCTAGAATTCTTTGAGGAAGCAGGTTAGACCAAGGAGAGCCAATGGATGTGATCGACCTGGACTACAAGAAAGTGTCGCACAGGAAGCGACTGAGCCAGATCAGGGCCCATGGTGTTAGAGA
>NW_025206964.1:11195-12288 GCF_004010195.1 Chiloscyllium plagiosum | reverse complement strand
GTTTGAAGTGTGTCTACTTCAACGCCAGCAGCATCTGGAATAAGGTGGGTGAACTTGCAGCATCGGTTGGTACCTGGGACTTCGATGTTGTGGCCATTTCGGAGACATGGTTAGAGCAGGGAGAGGAATGGTTGTTGCAGGTTCCAGGATTTAGATGTTTCAGTAAGAACAGAGAAGATGGTAAAAGAGGGGGAGTATGGCATTGTTGGTCAAGGACAGTATCACAGTTACAGAAAGTATGTTTGGGGACTCGTCAACTGAGGTAGTATGGGCTGAGGTTAGAAACAGGAAAGGAGAGGTCATCCTGTTGGGAGTTTTCTATAGGCCTCCGAATAGTTCCAGAGATGTAGAGGAAAGGCTAGCAAAGATGATTCTCGATAGGAGTGAGAGAGACAGGGTAGGTGTCATGGGGTCTTCAACTTTCCAAATGTTGACTGGGAACACTATAGTACGAGTACTATAGATGGGTCAGTTTTTGTCCAGTGTGTGCAGGAGGGCTTCCTGACACAGTATGTAGACAGGCCAACATTAGGGGGAGAACATCCAGTGTTCACTGCAGCAAACGTGTTCAAAGCAACTCCCACCCCTCTTTTTGTTTTGTATTCAGACTGTGAAACACTTGATGAGGGGAGTAAGATGCATTTTTGATTGGGAACATTATAGTAGAAGTAATCCTTTCTGGGATACTGCTGCACTTCTGATTTTTGTTCTTAAATTGTGCTTGCTCCCATTGATGAGATGGGAATAATTGCTACTTGTATGTCTCCCATGTGGTGAGCACTTGTCCAAAGGCTTTAATAAAATCATTTTTGTCATTCAAAAAAAATAAATAAAAAAAAAGAAAAAAAATCATGTTGCAGTTGTATAAGACTCTGGTGCGGCCACATCTGGAGTATTGTGTGCAGTTTTGGTCGCCATACTATAGGAAGGATGGGGAGGCACTGGAACGGGTGCAGAGGAGGATTACCAGGATGTTGCCTGGTATGGTAGAAAGATCGTATGAGGAAAAGCTGAGGCACTTGGGGTTGTTTTCATTAGAGAAAAGAAGGTTTAGGGGTGACTTGATAGAGGTGTATAAGATGATTAGGAGTTT
>NW_025206964.1:3294-4654 GCF_004010195.1 Chiloscyllium plagiosum | reverse complement strand
TTGTGCCCAGTGTGGGGGAGAGATTGTGCCCAATGTACAGGAGAGATTGTGCTCAATGTAAGGAGAGATTGTACCCAGTGTAGTGGGCAGATGCAGTGTAGGGGAGAGATTGTGCCCAGTGTGGGGGAGAGATTGTGCCCAATGTACAGGAGAGATTGTGCTCAATGTAAGGAGAGATTGTACCCAGTGTAGTGGGCAGATGGTGCCCAATGTACAGGAGAAATTGTACCCAATTTAGAGGAGAGATTATGCCCAGTGTGGGGGAGAGATGGTGCCCAGTGTGGGGGAGAGGTTGTGTCCAGTATGGGGAGAGAATGAGCACTTGTAGAGGGGGAGAGATTGTACCCAGTGTGGGAGACAGATTGTGCCCAGTGTAGGGGAGAGATTGTGCCCAGTGTAGGGGAGAGATTGTGTCCAGTGTAGAGGAGAGATCATGCCCAGTGTAGGGGAGAGATTGTGCCCAGTGTAAAGGAGAGATCATGCACAGTGTAGAGGAGACATTGTACCCAGTGTAGGGGAGAGATTGTGTCCAGTGTGGGGGACGGATTGTGCCCAGTGTAGAGGAGAGATCGTGCCCAGTGTAGAGGAGAGAGTGTGCCCAGTGTAGAGGAGAGATCGTGCCCCGTGTAGGGGAGAGATTGTGCCTAGTGTAGGGGAGAGATTCTACCCAGTGTAGGGGAGAGATTGTACCCAGTGTGGGGCAAAGATTGTACCCAGTGTCGGGGAGAGATTTTGCCCTTGTTTGGAGAGATTGTGCCCAATGTAGAGAATAGATTGTGCCTAGTGTCGGGGAGAGATTGTGCCCTTGTGTGGGAGAGATTGTGCCCAATGTAGAGAAGAGATTGTGCCCAGTGTAGGGGAGAGATTGTTACCTTGTGTGGGAATGATTGTGCTCAGTGTAGGGGAGAGATTGTTACGTTGTGTGGGACTGATTGTGCTCAGTTTAGGGGAGAGATTGTACCCAGTGTAATGGGAGCTTTTGTGCCCAATGTGGGGAAGAGATTGTGCCCACTGTAGAGGAGAGATTGTGCCCAGTGTCGGGGACAGATTGTGCCCCACGTAGAGGAGAGATTGTGCCCAGTGTAGGGGAGAGATTGTGTCCAGTGTAGGGGAGAGATTGGACCCAGTGTAGGGGAGAGATTTCGTACAGTGTAGAGGAGAAATTCTATCCAGTGTAGGGGAGAGATTGTGCCCTGTGTAGGGGAGAGATTGTGTCCAATGTAGGAGAGAGATTGTGTCCAGTGTAGGGGAGAGAATGTACCCAGTGTAGGGGAGAGAATATGCCCAGTGTAGGGGAGAAATTGTACCCAGTGTAGGGGAGAGATTGTGCCCAGTGTGGGGGAGAGATTGTACCCAGTGT
>NW_025206964.1:0-3282 GCF_004010195.1 Chiloscyllium plagiosum | reverse complement strand
GGAGAGATTGTGCCCAGTGTGGGGGAGAGATTGTGCACAGTGTAGGGGAGAGATTGTTCCCAGTGTAGGGGAGAGATTGTGTCCAGTGTTGGGGAGAGATTGTGCCCAGTGTAGGGGAGAGATTGTGCCCAGTGTAGGCGAGAGATTGTACCCAGTGTAGAGGAGAGATTGTGCCCAGTGTGGGGGAGAGATTGTGCCCTCGTGGAGAATGCCAACTGTTGTGTGAAAGCCCAGCATTGAGCGACTGCAGGGCCAGGGCTGAAAAAGGATGGTAGTGTCGAGCTTTCAACTTTGTTTCAATACTTTTCCACTCTGTATCTAAGATTGTGTACCTAAGTATCTTTGTACCTCAGACTGCGCTGGGAATAGCAATTCTGTTCACTTTTCACTGTATGCTTGTATCCCTGTACTTGTGTACATGTGACAATAAAACCTAATTCGAATTCGAATTCTCTGAAACACTGTTGATAGCCTCAGCACACTGAAAAAGGCATAATAGGATTGTGAACTAACATGTTCCAAGTTAAAAATCACATAACACCAGGTTATGGTCCAACAGGTTTATTTAGAAGCACTAGCTTTCGAAGCACTGCTCCTTCAACCTCCTGATGCAGGAGCAGCGCTCTGAAAACTCATGCTTCCAAATAAACCTGTTGGATTATAACCTAGTTTTGTGTGATATTTAACTTTGTCCACCCTAGTCCGACACCAGCACTTCTAAGTCACAACATGCTCCAAGCATCCTTTACATTTTAATGTGCATACACGTGGAGGCCAGCTGAGATACCATCTTCCTGTTAAGGATGAGCAGACTTTTGAGGCAAACATTCCCTCAGAAATCAATTGAAACAAGTGGCAAGGGAGGTTAATGCTCAGAGTTCTATGTGCAAGAAATGGCAGCACTGATGAAGGCAGTTTAATGGCCTGCACATCAGACCTTACAAACAGCAGACCACCCATCTCTCATGACTGGAAACAACAAACGCTGGGGATCACAGTTGAGACAGAGCAAGCTAACATTTCAAGTAAAGTGTGGAGAGGGCAGCATTTACGCTATTGTTTTGTGGGAGCTGGGGGTACATGGTGTAGAGTGACAGTGAAGAAATAACGTTGATAGTTCAGATTAAGTGATTGAAATGTGTGAATGGCAGAACAATGATATGTCTCCTACCAGATTTGAAAGGACAGTAAGTGGGATGGGTGAAGGGGAGAACATGATAACAAGCTCAAGGAAAAGGAAGAATGTTCACAATCTGAAGGTGTAAATCCAGAAGGCTGTAAAGTGCCTCATTGGAAGATGAGATTTTGCTCGTCCGGTTTGCGCTGTGATTCACTGGAACAGTGCAACATGCCCAGGACAGACAAATGGGCATGTGACTAGGACGCTGTGTTAAAATGACTGGCTATAGGAAGTTCGGGGTCATGCTTGTGCGCAAAGCGGTCACCCAGTCTGCATTTGGTTTCTGCAATGTAGAATAGGCCACATTGGATGCAGTGAATGCAATGCACAAGATTGGAGGAGGTACAGGTGAAATGCTGAAGCATCTGCAGTAATTTGTTCCTACACCCGTCTCTCATATTGTTCAAAGCAGCACACCTCCATCATTCAGCCAATATCTTACCTACACTCAGGGTTCAATCTTAATGTTGTTACCCTATGCTTTGCCCTCAAGTACCATTTCAATCACATTAGTCTGTCTCACACATCTTTACAAACCTCTGGAAATTAACGGCTATTTAGTTACGACAGGCACATTGCTCAAGCTTTTGCGTGGAGAAGAGGCCAAGTGTTCAGATGCCATAGAACCGGTGACACCCAGCATTTCTGAAGGCACATTGATGGTATCTTTTGCACTTCACAAATTTAATTTGCAAAGTGCTAAGATGTGGAGACTGGAGGTGGAGTGACAGAAATTGGCAAGGCAGGTGATGTGTTGCAGCTGTAATATGTGGAAGCTGCTGAACTGAAGTGCAATTCATATCTGTGGTAAGTTTCTGCAGTTCAGGGAACTTTGGCTCAGAGTTCACAAGCTAGGATCTGAATTCAGATATTGCAATGGATCAAAGAGTGGGATTATTGCCTGGAAACTCTATTCCAGGAGGTGTGACACCCTTTAGACTATGTATATTGGGAATGTCTTATGGTCAGGAGCAGAAATATATGACTATAGGAGGAGTAGGTTTGTGGATCCAGGAAGTACCTCATCCTTTGCAATTGTATCTTCTTCGTACATTCTGAGCAATCTCATGAAACCTGTCTGCAGATCTTCCTCCACAAAAAAAGCGGAGGAGCGACGCTCCGAAAGCTAGTGCTTCTAATTAAACCTGTTGGACTATAACCTGGTGTTGTGTGATTTTAACTTCACAAAAAAAGAAGTACTGTGTATGAATTCTCTAATATTGGTTAATCTAGTAGGAGGTAGTTTACTTTGGGAGTTGTATAATTGTTTAATCCCTAAACTAGTGATGATATCTGATTTAGTAGCTCCTGCAGAAGTACTAAACACTTTCCAAAACAAAGGCATGGTTCAAAAAGATTTTGATCCTTAATTAGACTGTATTTCCATTGGTAGACCATAAAGAGTGAATAATGGGAGAGATTTTCCACTGCCATTTTAAATTTGATTGTTCTTAAATTAATAGCTTCTGGAAATCGAGTAGTCACATTCACAATGGTAAGGATATATTCAATTCCATCTTTTGTTTTATGTAATGATGCGACACAATCCACTAGCACACGACTGAATGGTTCCTCATAAACTGGTGCAGAGGGTGCTGGTGAGAAGTGACAGGACAAAGGGTGCCAGTGAGAAGCAACAGAGGAAGATGCTGGGAGAGGTAAATACAATTACCACAACCGAGGTGGAGATCGCGGAGGACCCGGTGTTTAGCAAGAGGAAGAACATGCTGAGAAGAATACACTTTGTCTGCTCCAAATTTGTTGATCATCCAGAATAAGGAATTGACCTCACCTGATTGCAATTAAAAAAATGTAATCCTTTGTCTCAATCGTTTGGACATTCATAACAGTAAGTTTGTTCTGAAAACAAAAGTGCTGGAGATCACAGTGGGTCAGACAGCATCCATGGAGAGAGAGCAAGCTAACGTTTCGAGTCGAGATGACTCTTCATCAGAGCTCTCTCCATGGATACTGTCTGTCCAGTGTGATCTCCAGCACTTGTTGTTTTCAGTGCAGATTCCAGCATTTGCAGTAATTTCAAGGTCTCTGACTATGTGCTGAAGGTTGCACTAGTGCTTTGGGTAGCTGCCACCAAAGAACAG
>NW_025206963.1:7932-12287 GCF_004010195.1 Chiloscyllium plagiosum | reverse complement strand
CCCTCGTCAGTCACGGCATCCCATGCCTCCTGCTAGGATGTTTCTTCCTTTTTAGAATGAACTCATCCTGCAACTTCTGCATTATACACAGAAATATCTGCCATTGTTTCTCCACTGTCATACCTGCTAAGGTATTGCACCATTGAACTTTGGCCAACTCCTCCCTCATAGCTCCATAGTTCCCTTTATTCAGCAGAAATATTTTCACTTCTGATTGTACCCTCTCCCTCACAAATTGGAGATTGAAGCTTATTGTATTATGGTCACTACTTCACAATGGATCCTTCACTTCGAGGTCCCTGATCAATTCTGGTTCGTTGCACAATACCAGATCCAGAATTGCCTTCTCCCTGGTCGGCCCTGGCAGCAGCTGTTCTAAGAATCTATCTCGGAGGCACTTCAAAAAGTATCTTTCTCGAGGTCCAATACCATCCTGATTCTCCCAGTCTACCTGCATGTTGAAATCCCCCATAACAACTGCTGTAACATCATTGCGAAAGGCCAATTTCAGCTCCTGATTCTACTTACATCCGACATCCAGACTACTGTTTGGGGGCCTGTAGATAACTCCCAAGATAGTCTTTTTACACTAAGAATTTCTTAGCTCTATCCACACTGACTCTGAATCCCCAGATTCTAGGTCCCCCCACGCAAGGGACTGAATATCATCCCTTACCAACATGGCCACCCCACCCCCTCTGCCCGTCAGTCTGTCCTGAGGAAAGCACGTGTAGTCTTGAATATTCATTTCCCAGGCCCTGTCCACTTGAAGCCACGTCTCGGTTATTCCCACAATATCGTATCTGCCAATTTCGAAAAATGCCTCAAGCTCATCCACCTTATTTCTAATGTTTCGTGCATTCATGTATCGTATTTTTAAATTTGTTACTGCCCTCACCCTTCCCATCAACCCCTATTTCACTCAACCTTAAAGAATGATCCCTTTCCAAGTTTTCTGCCTCATTGATACAGTTGTCTTTCTTGACTTCTCTTGTTCTAACTTTCCCTTCAATTTCCTTTTTAAACATCCAGTTTGTCTCCTCCCCCCGCTACTTAATTTAAATGTAGCGGTGTTGCAGTAGAAAACCTGCCTGCTAGAATGCTGGTCCCTAACCTATTCAGGTGCAAACCGTCTCTCTTGTAGAATTTATGCTTACCACAAAATATACCCCAGTGATCCAAGAATTTAAATCCTTGCTTCCTGCACCAGTTCCCCAGCCACATGTTCAAGTCCATTATCTCCGTGTTTCTGGCCTACCAGCCCGAGGTTCTGGAAGCAAACTGGAGATAACCACCCTGGACGTCCTGCTTTTCAGCCTTCTTCCTAGTTCTCGATGGTCCCGCTGTAGTATGTTCTTCCCCTTCTTCCCGTCATCATTTGTGCCGACATGTACCACCGCCTCTGGCTCTTCACCTTCGTCCTTGAGGATGTCCTGCACTCTGTCTGTGATGTCTTTTACCCTAGCACC
The DNA here is from genome assembly GCF_004010195.1 of Chiloscyllium plagiosum. Taxonomy (NCBI): domain Eukaryota; kingdom Metazoa; phylum Chordata; class Chondrichthyes; order Orectolobiformes; family Hemiscylliidae; genus Chiloscyllium; species Chiloscyllium plagiosum. Next base: position 10,818 of record NW_025206963.1, on the reverse strand, counting down.
AGGAAGGCAACACACCATCCTTAAGTCCCGCCTGCTGCCACAAAAACCCCGGTCAGTTCCTCTCACTACGGAGTCCCCTATCTTGAAGGAATTCGAGTAAATAAATTCTTCATGAACCGTTGAATCTCATGAATCGTGGTTTACGTTCGCAAATATCCTGTTATCAATGAATTAATAATGAATTCGAACAAGCTGCCTTAAATCCCAATCGTTTGCCCACTTCTTTGTGTTCACCAGTGATCATACTTCCCTATCTATAAATTCCTTGTCCCTGCCAACTTTTGTGTAAGACGCACAAGGTTTTAAAATATTTGCTCAAATTTCTATGTAAGGCAAGAATGACTGTATGTACTCTCTCTATTCCAGATTTACACATTGGATGTGCTGAATGTCCGCCTGGGATACCTACATTAAAGTCTCTTTCGGTGTAAAGTCCTGAGTAATAAACTCAAGGCTTATTCTCCTCCTGATGATATGTTAAATGCTTCAAGGTTTTATCGAATCTTCCTGTTGCTCTGTGCTAGTTCGATGGGCTATATTGTCTCCGAATATTCCTCTATCAAAGACTCTGGTTACTGAATGGCCTCTTCCAGCTTTCCTGAAAAGGGATCGAGGGAGTGATTGGTCTATTGCTGTTCCCATAAAACGAACACATGGCTGAATTATCTCTTCCTTCACCGTAAAAATTTTCAAATAGTTTTGTCACATCACCAATTTCCATGCAGCAGGCTCATTGGGCTGAAGGGCCTCATGTTATTCTCGTGTACCAATCTCTTCCAGTTTTCTTCTGTTGCAGACTTGAGACTAAATGGACAAAATCTCTCACTGTGTAACAAAATATTGATGTTGCATGGCCTACTCTGGGTACAGTGTTGAAGGCTGGAAGGGCTGATTGTCCCCCTGCTGTAAGAGTATATCAGTCTCAAAGGGATTGAGTAGTCTCGTCCTGTTCTGCTTCAGCACGATGTAAATTAGATGTACAAATCTTTTGGGTATTGGAGTAATAATTCAAGTTAGAGCATAAATTCACATTACAGTTTAACTGTGTTAACTCATGTGAATGCTAATGCAGGGAAAAATGATTTTCATGATAACACTTCAGATTTGAATTCACAGGATGTTGAGCACTGAGTTCGAGATCAGGCTGTTTTGGAATTAATTGCAAACCTTGCTGCAATGGAGGTTTTGGGTGAAGGGAGAATAACATATTGGTTTTCTTTTACGCTGTCATATTACAATACTTTTTTTGAAATTCCGATTTTAGATCTGAATCATCCAAGCCATAAAGTTTTGAGGGCAAGTTGGCTTCAGTGAATTGGACAAGTTAAAGAAAAAAAATTCTTTCGATGGCTGACAATGTGTAATACCCATCGAAACCCTCTAAGCTGTGCAATATACATTTATTCCACAAAAGTACAAACTGCAAAAAGTGACTCAATGATGGTTACCAAAAGTTAAAGCTAGCATATATCAAAAGAAAATAGCTGAGATAAAATGAAGATATTGTGGGAAACCATGGATGCAATGAAACGTACGATCCAGCAAAGAGGGAACAAAAGGCTAATAAGCAAATGATAAAGGAAAGAAGTTTGCAAAGTAAATAGAAACATAAAGACTGCTAAAAGCTTCCAGATATTGGTCAGAGGAAATGCAGTCTAGTACAATGGTGAAAGTGAGTGTGTGGGCAGAACAATTCATTGCCATGAACAGAGAAATTGCAGGAAAACGAAACAATTACATTCTGTCTGGCTTCATGGAGCAAGATCCATAATATCTACAAGGTATACCAAGGGACCATGTGACTTGTGTATCTAAATATATTTTTTTACAAATCATTCCTATCAGTGACCAGGTATTATTTGAAATCATACCTGGATGGAGCATTGTTACGGCTGATGTGCCACATTTATTTCAGAATAGAATTTCAGAGAAAGGGGTAATAGTCTCATTAATTGCGTTGGGGAATGACAATTGTTTCTTTTTCCTGCGCATTCTCGGAAGGTAGGAACGCAGTTTGTATTGTGTAACGTTTCTGAGAATGAGAGGCGATCGCAGTGAAAGTCATAAAATACACACCGAGGGGATTAACTATCAAAGGAACATGGAGAACTGCTGGAAGGTAAGGTTAGGGAGTTCCCAAAATATTCGTCTCATACATCAAGTGGAAAGAAACGAGGGAGCAATTAGGGCTCATGAGAAATCAAGGGGGAAATCTGTGTATGAAGCGGAAGAACATAGATCGTTTGTTACATGAGAGCTTCGCATCTATTTTAATAAGGAGAAGAAGGATATAGGTTGAAAATTCAAGAAGATGGACACTGAAGCTGCTAAATAGATTGAAACAAAATGCTAACAGGGGTTGATGGTTTTTGATGGCATCAAAGTGGAACGATTGCCAGGTCTGGATGAACTGTGTAAGAGGCTGCTCTTGGAGAAAAGGAAGGAAAGCCACTGATCCAAATGTTAAAGTAGAATCTTGACACGGGGGAGGTGCCCCCGTGATACAGAATGTAATGTATTCGAAGAGCTGAATAAGAACAAGTAACATGCGTCGACAATTCAGCCTCTCGACCCTGCTACGACATTTAAAATGCTCATGGCTGATGTCATATCAGTCTCAGTTCCACTTCCCAGTCTACTGTCCATATCGCTTCACTTACTTAGTACCACAGCGTGCACTGCACTCTGGGACAGTGAATTACAGAGATTCACAAACCTTTGCGAGAAGTATGTTCTCGTCATCCCGTTTTACATACTGCTCCACTGTATCCCAAAACTGTGATCTATTCTTGTCGATTGGCCCACGAGGAAATATCCAATCCACCTCTATATTGTCAGCCATCTATCACATCCAACAGAGCTCAATGAGTCACCTCTCATTATTCT
>NW_025206963.1:0-2282 GCF_004010195.1 Chiloscyllium plagiosum | reverse complement strand
TAGCCCTTAATTCCTTGCGAGATCAAGAATTTTTGAATCTGTGCTTTGAATTCACCAAATATTCCCGGACTTCGCTGAATTCCATAGGTCCACCAGTCTCTTGCTGAAGAAATGTCTCTTCATTTCCATTCCAAATTCACTCCCTATAAATTTCAGGCTGAGTCCATGGGGCCCAGTCCTCCCGCCTAATGGAAACAATTTCATAGCGTCCACCCTTTCTAATGGATTTCCCTCAACTTTCTAAACTCTCATGAATACAGTCACAGGATCCTCAGCCGTTTTTTTTTTTCACATGTTCGGCCAACCATTTCAGGGATCATCAATGTGAAACTTTGCTGGACACACTCCATTGCCGGTATGTCCTTCTTGAGCTGTGCAGCCCAAAATTGGGCACAGTACTCTAAATGAAGCCTAACCAGAAATTCATAATGTCTCAGAAGCACGTCGCTGCTGTTATATTTCAACCTTCTTGAGATAAATGACAACATTACATTGGCTTTCTTAATGACTGACTCAACCTGCAAACCAACCAGTGGAGAATACGGGACTAGAATTCCCAGTTTCCTTTGTACTTTGGTATTATGAGTGTGTCCACCAAAGGTTCACATTGTTGTTTTTTACAAGAGTGCGCCTGTTTTTTATTCCAAAGTGCAAGACCTCACACTTGCTCGCGTGTAGTTTCATCATCCATTTCCCGGACCACTCTTCTGAAATGTCTAAATCTTTCAGCAGCCTCCCCACCTCCTCGGAACTACCTGCCAGTCCGCCTAACTTCGTATCAACGGCAAACTTCGCCAGAATGTTCCCAGTCCGTTCATTCTAATCATTATTATATAAAGTGAACAGCTGCGGCCCTAACATTGAACCCAACGCGACACCACTTGTCACCACTTGCCATTGCGAAAAAAAATCAATGATCTCAACTCTCTGCCTTCTGTCAGACAGCCAATCCCCAATTCATGCCTTTAGCTCACCACGAACACTATGGGTCTTCACCTTGCTCAGCAACCTCCGGTGAGGCACCTTATCAAAGACCTTTTGGAAGTCCAAACTGATAACATCCACTGGGTTTCCCGGTATAACCTACTTGGTGTCTGTTCAAAGAATTCTAACAGGTTTTTCTGGCACGCCCTCCTCTTACGAAATCCATGCCGACTATTTCTCATCCGACACTGCACTTCTAAGCATTCAGAAGTGTCATCCTTATTGAGGGTTGCTAGAAGTTTACTTACAATCCTGATTAGTCAATAGGCCTATAATGTTCCATTCTTTTCCTGCATTTTCCTTGACTTTTTCTTAAAAAGCGGGTTGCAACAGCGGTTTTCCAATCATCTGGGACTTTCGAATGACTCCAGAGATGTTTGAAAGATCACAGTCAGCACCTCCTCTATTTCCTCAGATACTTCTCCCAGGACTCGAGGATGTAGCCCATCAGGGTCAGGAGATTTATCGATTTTTAGACTTTTAGCTTTTCCAGCACTACCTCTTTTGTAATGGTAAAATACTGAACTCTGTTCACTGACTCTAAATATTGGGATATTATTTATGTCTTCCACTGTGAAGAATTACACAGAGTGCCTATTAAGATCGTCAGCTATTTCCTTATCTCTCAGCACTACATTCCAACATCAATTAGGTGGGGCCCAATTTCTACTTTTACCTTTCGTTTGTATCTCACCTATTCAAAGAAAAATGCACAATCATTTCTAATATTACTGGCTAGTTTACCTTCACATTTGATCTCTGATTCCTTATTTGTCTCGTTATTATCCATTTACCAATCTACTGATTTTCTAGTGATCTTGGCCACTTTATAGACTCTCACTTTTTCTTTGACCCATTTCCTGACTTCCTTTCTCAACCATGGCTGTCTAATCCCTCTCTGGATAATCATTCTTTTCTTTACGATGAACCACTCTACCGTTTCTTCAATTATACCGAGAAAGACCTGACATTGTTGCTCTACTGACTTTCCCACTGGGCTCTGCTTCCTGTCGATCATCTTCAGTTCCTCTGTCATGCCCCTGTAATTACGTTTATTTAACTGTAACATCATTACATCCAATTTTGCCGTCCCTTTCAATCTGCAGACTGACCTCTACCATAAAATGATCGATGGTTCCTGCGTGTTCCCTTACTTTAAGATCTTTCATACAGTCTGGCTCATCACGTAGTACTAAGTCTTAAATAGGCTGCTCCCTTGTCGGCCCCATCACAGTCTGTTCCAAAACGTCATTTTGTAAGTATTCCGTGAATTTCCTTTCTTTGGATTCACCGGCAAC
>NW_025206962.1:0-12286 GCF_004010195.1 Chiloscyllium plagiosum | reverse complement strand
TGCCACGGGTGTTCACCTAATATTCTAAAAGGGGTCTATACATTTCCGTGAATGTGAAAAAAAAAACACCGGATGGATCATGCAACGTTACCGAGAAGATTGAGATTGAACACCTGGAACCCTTGTTCACCGTAGCGAGTGACGTCAAGCAAGCCAATCTCAAGAATGTGGTCCAACAGTTCCACTAAGCAATCACCTCCAACCAGAGGTCCAAATATTCTTGACAATCAAATATACCTAACATTCAATACCCCACACACATTTCGGATAACCCGACCAGAATGCTGTGTTTCTACTCCCGACTTACATTGGAAATTGAAGTTCAAGGATAATTAACACAAAATACTGAAGTATTGGTCTGAGGAAACAGAAGTTTTTATTTGGAATTGCTTAGAGAGCGTGCATTGGTTTATATTCAAGAAACCAGTGGCGAAATTGAAATCATTTGCCACTGCCATCACAGACTTCGTTACTCAATATATGGATGACACTATGCTGAAGAGGTGATTCTGGACGCTCTCCAAGCGTAAACCATGGCTTAACCGAAAGACCTACTTCCGAATTAAGTTTCAATGTGAGGTGTTCATGTTGGTAAAACTGACGTATGCAGGGAATACTCGAAAGATGTTTGCAAGGCCATCAGGGATGCCAAGGGATAACACCGAACTTAACGGCATTAGCCAGACTAAGCAGATGGACACCTAATATTTGAGTCAAAGCTTAACAGTAGACAAATTGAAGTCAAAGAGTATCGCTAGGAACTAATGATGCCGATGCCAATGAGTTCTATGTATTCTATGCTCACTTTGCACAGAATGAAAATTGAATTATGTCACCTGCACAGAGATATTAGGATGCACCTGTAACCTCAGTGACCACGACAGATGATCAAATTGCCTTCTTGAACCTCAAGCCTTGGAATGCGATGGGTTCAAATGGAGTGCTCAGCTGAGGACTCAGACACTGCGTGGACGAACTGACAGGGTATTCACAGACTTTTACAAGGTCTCTTGAATATGACCTGATGTTCCCCGATGAATAAAGAACAAAGAGCAAAGAAATACGAGCACACCAGCAGGTCTATTGACCGTTCAAATCTGCGCTGATCCAGAACCTGCATATGAACCTGTCGCCTTTTTCCTTAAGTAACCATATCCCTCTGTTCCTTGCCCACTCATCTGTCCGTCAAGATATATCTTAAATTACTCTATAATGACTGCCTCTTGTAGCTCCACGAGCAACGCGTTCTCGGCACCACAACGCTCTGTGAAAAGAACGTTCCACTTAAATCTCCCTTAATTTCCACCCCACCTTGAACTCCACACCCCTAGTAATATAGTGCTCCACTCAGGGATAAAAAGGAAATCGCCTTGCTCGCCACCCTGTTTATATCTCTCATGATTTCGTCGAGATGAATCAGTTCCGTCCTCAACCTCCATCTGTCTAATGAAAATAATTCTCACCTACTCAAACTCTTATTATAGCTAGCGGCCTCCACAACAGGCAACATCCTGGTGAAGCTGCTTTGCACTCTCTCCAAAGCATCCATACCCTTTCGGTAATATGGCGACCAGAACTGTAGGCTGAATTCCAAATGTGGTCAATCCTCAGTCCTCTCCAACTTTAACATGACATGCCATCTCTTACACTCAATACCCCGCCTGAACTTGGAAGGGATGCCTTATTACTTCTTAACCATCTAACGAACTGTGTTTGTACCTTCAGAGAACAATGGACCTGAACACCCGGATTATTCTGTACAATAATTTTCCCCATGGTTATTTCGCTCTTTAACTGGATCTTCCAAAATGAATTACTTCTCATTTGCCTGGACTGAACGCCTTCTGCCTTTGCTCCACCCAACTATCTTTTCCATTTCCTATTCTGCTGCATTTTGTCTGACAGTCGCCTTCACTGTCTGCTACTTCACCAATCTTAGATGCTTCAAAAAGATTACCATCATTACAGTAACGAACAGAAATTATGCAGTTTACCTCGCTGACTACCACTCGGTTGCTCTGATATACACAATTATGAAATGACACGTTGGTTTGGTAATGGTTCACTTGAAATCTCAGATTGCCCTCATTTCTTGTAATTCGCATAATTGTGCAAACGATGCAATGCTGTTGTATTTTGTAATACCGTGCAAGGACAGTAGCAAGCGCTACATTGGAGAAGCAGGCAGAAAAGGTGCCGCCAGAATACATGAACACCAACTAGAGACAAGGTACATTATCCACTAAGTCAGTTCCTGACATATGGATGAGGTAGGACAACAAATCCGACTCGGACAACACATCCATCCGATGTGAATTCATCCCTTAAGCAATTGGCCTGTCAGCCTGACTCTGAACAGCAAAACTCGATGTGAGTGCCATGTACCCTTTGCGGAAACACTGAGTCGCTGGCAGGAGAATTCCGAGAAGCATGGCATTCCAACCATTACTCTGTCAAAAAACACATCAAGTTAGACCCCATCTACCACCCCCTTAAAAAAGGAACAGGAAGTGAATTCACCACAGCAAATAACATCACCACAGGAAATTACATCATCAACCCAAAAAACCCAAACACATAAATAGAAAGCAGAAATTTTCAGCATTGCTTCGCCTGAGGCCCACTGAACATGTTACCTAGTAGGGCAACGAAACGTATGGAAATGGACCTTGCAGCTCAGCGAGCGAACCTATATCCAAAACCTCAACTTGAACAACAAATCTTCTCAAACCTCGCTATGAATAAAGAACGTTTCGATGAAAACTGCGTGGTAGACAATTCGAAACATATCTGGAATGCAGCGCCCGATCCTTGCCTTGCAAAAATAAGATATTCCCATAATATTCCCTAGGTGGGAGGATCAGGTGTAGTTGTGAGCTGTTCTGCCTTGCTCTGTAGCAGTAGAAATACCAAGTGAAAGTCTGTCTTGAGACTATGTCTTTCCGGTATGATCACATCACCGGAGCAGACAAAGGGGAATCGTTACATTCTGACTTATCCCTCTCCCATTGCAAGTATATTTGCCATAGTAAGGAGATATATTATTTCAACAACTGACTTTCGGGCATTCACGTCAAGTTAGAACTAACTGAACTCCTAACCTAAGAACGTTTCTCAATCATCTTCTATCTCTCTGGCTGCTCCTTCCTACAATACCCCATAGGTATTTTATTTAAAAAGAACCGTCACTCCATTACGTCCTGATCACTGCTCCCCGCACAGGCACTTCATTCCAGTTGCTTTAAATGTAGCAATGCATGCAAAATACCGTCTTTCCTTAAGAGAGTAAAACAACCAGCAGTGTGGAGTGGTGGTGAAGGGAACAGGGTATGCGGTGTGTGCAATGTGATTTCACTTTTAGAAGTGAAACTCAGACAGTGTGGACTTTTGTCCAGCTATTTCCCCACTGCGGCTACCAGCCATCACCCATTCCCACTCGTCCTCTCCAAATAACGGACAGCCAGAGGATCTAAATTCTAAGCTCTAACCTGAATGCCAGCGACTCAGTGTTTCCACAAAGGGTACATTACAAATCTAGTTTTGCTCTTCAGTGTCAGGCTTACAGGCCAATCGCTTATGGGATGAATTTACATTATTTTGAAAGCTATGTAATATTTATATTCATACACCATTGTATGTTAGGCTTCCAATTAGCAGTTGCAATCAAATAACCAGTTTGTGAAGAATACTTAGGGATTGAGTTTTGTTTAAAGTTAACAATACTTTCGACATAGATTAAGATTTGGCTGTTGAATAAACATAAATGTTAATTGAGAGCCAGGAAGGAGGAGGGCGAATGTGTTGGATTTTGGATAAAATTACAAATAGATTTGATGTTTGATTGGATTTAGCTATCAAATGTAACATTAGATTGATGGACAGGATTTCAATTAGTATTAAATCTAGTATGAGTATTAAATTAGATTTTCAGTTGCAATTGAACATTGGTTTAACAATGATGGATTTCAATTAAGAACGGACTTACACTTCAGCAAAAATATGTTAAAGAAAGATTCTTAAAGGAAGATTTGTGTTCAGCATGTAACTGGAGTTATTCTTTGTGTGATTCAGTGTTTGTCTAATTTTACATGATACGCTTGATTTTAAGGAAGGTCACCATGAGTTTTCGTGTTGTGCGAAGTGTGGAGCGATTATTTCTGAAAGAAAGAGATGCTAACTAATCCCGGGTAACTGAAGGAAATAATTTATCACGAATGGAAAAAAAAGGATGACGTATTCCAATTAAGATTCATCAAAAACTTTGACAAAAGCAAGTGGTGTGAAGTGTGTACTGGGCACAATCTTTTGGCATTCTCAGCTACGGGAGAGGTGTCAGAAGACTGGAATATTAAAAACACTTTCTTCAAGAAAGGTTGCATGTGGAAGACCAGAAATTACAGGTCAGACAGTTTAATAAACTAAGGATTGAGGAAAGAATTGCCGGTAACATAGAAAACAGCAGCTTGATTATAAAGACATGTCATGGATTTCCAAAACGAAACTTGGGTCTTCAAAAATCCAAGCGTTTTGGAAGAGATAAAAGAAACATTGAATGAGTGTTACCCAGTCTCCCATCACGTTTTGATGGAATTTCAGAATACATTGTCATGCTTTTAATTGAACATCTCTGACGTGGTTTTAAAGTAATAGACTGAAAGCAATGGGATACGTCTGGAAGCTCCTCTCAAATATTCTGTTTATTAATCAGATGAAGCATTAATTTGATGGGATATTGGATTGCACGCTTCAGCTGCTCTCTGAATTTAGACTGAGTTGCGCCATAAATAAATTTATTCGTGCAGCAACTCAGATTGCACAGCATGAATCCAACTCTTTGTAATATAAATTCAGAATTGTTATAATTCCTTGTACTTCTTCCTGTTATGCTATAATATAAGAAATCTATAACATGCACCAACCACAGTAAAATGAAGCTGATGGATATGCTGAAGAGTAAAACCATAGATTTCCTCCTACTCTCCATTTCTGCATCGTTACAATTACCTTTGTTATTCTGACCTCTCAGTCTCTTCCGGATGTGACTACTTATTAATATGTGTCTAACTGTGAGAATGTTCAGCAACGAAATTAAAACAAATGGGAGCAATGGTGTTGAAACCACATCGAAATAATTAAAGAATATCCATCCATGATCAGTATAATAGCTAAGATACATTAGCTATTACATATCCAGGTTCTTGTATAAAGTAGTGAGGTATGTTTTTCAAACAAAGGAAGGCACCGGTGGTTGCTCGAACTCGACCTGCGGTTCTCTCAGTGCAGTACTTTGCTCTTAGGCACTGGCAACAAATGGCCACAAATCGATCAAAGGTGAAATTAACAGTGAACCAGACTGACCATTCCTCGGTTGCCCGACGCAAAGCATGGATCACACTACACACAGGTGTAATGAGAAAGAAAGACGATGGGAAATAAAAATAAGTCATCCGCCACAATATGACCTCTGTAATAATGAATAGTCGATCCACCGTTGCCATAGCCAACAGGTAGCGAATAGTACCCTTTGACAGACCGCATTTTCCATGGGACAGGATCACTATCGCTACTAGATTCACTGTAGAGAAACAGCAGTACTGTGTGTGAAGACATTCACTGTGGCATATTGCAGCGCTCTCACTTGTCTCAGGTTGATCACAACTTACACATGCAAAACTCTCTCATGAGGTAGAGTATAAACAAGAAACATGGATTAACAAAACAAATTAAAATAATTTATATGGGTAATTATATAAGCTTCAAGGCCGAGTCAGTGAAAGCTGATCACTCTTGCTCAGTGGAATTCTTGACGGTGATTTGAAAGCCTTAAGAAGGGAATGTTCACTATAAATTATTTGTTTTCTCGTCAGAAGGACTGGAGATAACCAATAGAGTAATTGCAGTTTATTAGAGTCATATAATCATGGAGTCATAGAGTCATAGAGATGAACAGCATGCAATCAGACCCTTCGGTCCAACTCGTGGACCAGATATCCCAACCCAATCTAGTCTCACCTGCCAGCACCCGGCCTATATCCCTCCGAACCCTTCCTATTCATATACCCATCCAAATGTCTCTTAAATGTTGCAATTGTACCAGCATCCACCGCTTCCTCTGGCAACTCATTCCGTACACGTGCCAGCCTCTACGTGAAAACCTTGCCCCCTGCGGTCTGTTTTGTATCTTTCCACTCTCACCCTAAATCTATGCCCTCTAGTGCTGGACTCCCCAACCCCAGGGAAATGATTTTACCCATTTACACTATCCATGACCCTCATAATTGTGTAAACCTCTATAAGGTCACCCCTCAGCCTCCGACGCTCCAGAGAAAGCAGACTCAGCCTGTTCAGTGTCTCCCTACAGCTCAAGTCTTCCAAACCTGGCAAAGTCCTTGTAAATCTTTTTCTAACCCTTTCAAGTTTCACAGCACCTTTCCAACTGGAAGGAGAACAGAACTGCACGCAATATTCCAACAGTGGCCCACCAACGTCCTGACCGGCTGCAACATGACCTCCCATCTCGTGTACTCAATAGTCTGACCAATAAAGGAATCATCTCATGTTCGCAAACCTCATGAGCTATAACGAAGATGTGCAACAAAGCGCATCAGTTAAAAATGACGTGGGAGTTTATACGAAAACAAAGTACAGTGAAGTGGATCTTAGATGTATCCAAGCTGCTTGACAGAAGATAAGACGTTCTTTTCTGCAAGGAATTGCGATGAGTCAGTTGTCCTTTGCAATTTCCATAAACAGTGCAAAACGGAAAAGCAGAAACAGATTTTTAAATTAAACAGACTTATAAAAATTGAAATTCTGCTTAACAAGTACAGAAAATGAAACAACTATCCGCATTGTCAATGAATTTTCACAAGGAAAGTTTAAATATCATGCCTTTTGTGCATAAAATATTTTTTGTATGTTGCAAAGATCCAAAGACGAATGTTCCAAATTGTCCCTTGGAATTTTCAGACGTATGAATTAGAATTAGTCACATTACATTCAGGTCGTGCAGGTTTCTCTGTCATCCATTCGGTAAATGGCTGATCTAATTAAAAATCAAATGGACATTCACAACTGCAAATGTTAAACTCGATTTTATCCACATTTACCCTAAATATAACTGAGAAATCAACATTTACCACATTTCCAGAGAGGTAAGTCGAATTATTCACGATTTTTAAACAATCATTTATTTTGCAAGACATTTCCAAAATGTACAGCTCAGTCGGTTCAGGTATTATTCTGATAAACCGTATTGAACTGGCTTCAATACATTCACACCTACCTTGAATAAAGTGAACAATATGAGTTCAGTATTCTGGTGGACCCTCATCGTTCCTCTGTATAACGGCAGATTTCAACATAATTAAATATGATGTGCTACTCACACTGTATATCAGGCTGGTAATCGAACTCCCCTTTTCCCAGTGTCAACATACGACTTTTAATATTTTCGAACACACGAAAACTTCCATAATTTGCCTGACCTTTAGACCCTGGTTAATATCAATCGCTGACTAGGTTTTCCTGTGACAGGAAGCCATGTTTTGCTTTCAGAAAGGGGTGCTGTGGGCCGGACAGTACCTGCCTTACATCACCAGGAATGCGTGTACAATTCAAGCTTTGTGCGAGTGTCAGTGTGGAATTTACTGCGGTTGCGTGGCTGCCTGGTTTCCTCCCACACTGGAAAGATGTGCAATCTCGGTAGATTGGCTACGATAATTTGGTCTGTGGTGTCCAGGGATGTGCATGTGGATTTAGCCATGGGGATGTGACAGTAGGCACTTTGAATGGTCAGTGAGCAGCGTAGACTCTATCTGACGTGCACGGATTCTATCAACTGGATCCAACTTACAGGTAAACAATTTTATGCATTCGGTACTTAAGATGACACATGAACACTGTAAATTAGAAGTAGCAATTTATAAAATTAAGTTTGCATTCACAACGAATGCAAAGGTTCTATTTTTAGGAAGAGCTTAAGAACGGGAAGCGCCCTTCAGTTGTTTTTATTCTTGCATCTGTTGATGAGATGACCCTTCTGACTCTTCTGCTGGCAAACTGTTTCTGCAGTTCTTTCCATTAATTTTTCAACTGTTTCCTAAAACAGAAGGTACCAGATCAATTATAAATATCCCTGCTTCAGCAGCTAAAAACCATAGTCTAAAGCAATTATTGCACGAAATATAATTTATTTCCTTCTGATATCCAGTAGATTGTGGCAGCAGAAACTCAAAACATTCTTCTCCGAGCTGATGAAGAACTAAATAATTCCTTCCATTAGGATTTCTCCCTCGACCCAGTCCGATTAATTCTATTCGCATCAATTCAAAATTTGTTGACAGGCACACTGTAATGTATAACCGATCACCTCGTCCAGAAACCAGTGGGCTTCTTACCATCAGTAAAGGCTGTATCTCTATAGTCTCTTGCATATAAATCATCTACAACTCAACCTTCAAATAATGTTTGTTCAAAGTATTGGTTGGACAATACGGGCAACGACTACTAGATTTGTTACTTTCTTGGTAAACAGCCATCTCTTCAATTAGAGTGATTTTATAAAAAGTTCGACTCGGACAACACATCCATCCGATGTGAATTCATCCCTTAAGCAATTGGCCTGTCAGCCTGACCCTGCACGAGGCCGCTCAGCATCATCTGCCTTTCCATGTTCTGCAATAACTGAGCATTCAGAAAATCTGCTGCTCTTCGTATTGTCCCTGCAAAATTTTATAAGCCCAGATTCCAAACAATTTACACGACCTTCCATGTCTATGCATATTGGTGTTACGTATTACATTGTTGGTGTGCTCATCTCTTCACATATGTGAACTATAAGTAGTTGGGATCCCAATCCCTGCATGAAACCACTCATTAAATCTTGCGACGATGAGAAAGACATAATGAAACATATATTTGTTACTGTGGCCAACGAATTAATTAACCATGCCAAATATGAGCACATATAATATGAGCGTTTAATTCCAGCAATAGGTTACTACATCATATCCGATCAAATGCCTTCTGGAAGTCAACATTCATCGACCGATTCGGTCACGTTGACCACAACATCAGTTACTATCGCCAAACATTTCATTTCATTAATTCAGAGAGTCAGGCAACAGGGAAAAATATCGTTCGGTCCAACCAGCCCACGCTGACCAGAATCCCAAATTAAACTATTTCTACCTGCCTGCGCTTGACCATATCCCTCCAAACATTTACTATTTGTGTACTTACTCAAATGATCAAACGCACTTTCCCTGTCAGAGAATCCTGCCGACTCCCTCTGACGAGCGGTGTGGTGGCTCAGTGGTTACCACTACAGACTCATAGCACTAGGGACCCAAGTTTTATTCCATTCTTGGACAACTGGCTGTGTAGTGTAGCACATTCTCCCCGTGTCTGCATGGGATTTCTGCAGGTTGAACGAGTTTTCTTCGTCACTCTCAAGATGTGCAGGCTCCGTGGATTGGCATTGAAAATTGTCCGTAGTGTTAGATGCATTAGTCAAAGGGACGTATATCCGGACGGGCTGCCTTTCGGAGGGTCGATATTGACTTGTTGGTCCAACAGGCCTGTTGCCACAGTGTAGGGAATCTAATCTTATGTGCTGAACATTCAATTATTTGTCTCCTTTTATAATTAACGAGTAACAACAGCTACCTTCAAATAAAATGGAACCTCTCCAAAAGCAAGAGTAATTTGGAACATTTAAAACAATACATAACGGATTCCAAATGCGATTTTGACCTCAGTGCCATTGAACTATTGTTTGAGAGTTTTCTCAGTTCCTCCATCTCTTCCTTTATTGTTTTATTGTGATTTATTCGAGTCTATTTCTATCTCTTACCAGGAAGATTGATCGAAGCTATCAATTGAATTTATTTGCCTTTTTCAAACGATCCAATATTAACTCTCGAGTGTCTTGTTGCAAAAAACGTCTTGCTCAATGTTTTCTTCTTCCACTATTTTTAGTAAAATCTCATTATATACTGATATATTAATGTACATCATCTCCGTGCTGTCATTTTTGATTTTGTTTTATGTCTTTTTGTTCATATATGTTGTCCAATCGTCTGATCACCGTTAGCTTATGCACAATTACGTGGATTTTTCTTACTTTCCAGTCTGATAAAAGGTCTACTTAAATGATGGGCCTATCACTTGGACTTTACTCTTTCCTTGGTCTTAATGATCTAGATTTTACATTGACCAGACAGTTTGATGATTCTGAATAGTCGTGACATGGAAACAGATAATCATTTTTGATAGAAAACTATTAACATGGAAAGGAATTCAGGACATTTGTTTCCACACAAAAATGTCATTTATTGGTACCTTTATAACGTAAATAGTAAAAGCAGAAATAACGTTATCCAATACACAACGAAAAGCAGGTTCCAGCTCACAAAGAAATTGACAGAAGTTCCATGACCCACTTACCAGGTAAGCCAACAGCAGCAAGTGAACTATAATATATTTTTCAGACATTGTCAATTGGATAATACATTTCTATTGAAGGGATTTGTCGCCTTTTGATGCAAAGAATCTCTCTGTTAACTATGTTAAAGCCTGAGTCAGTAGGCTCTGAAATCATTCAATTTATATGCTGTTGATCTATAACAGAACATACAAGATTAATTATGAAAAGTGGCAGTCATGTATTGTCAGTCAATTCCCTGCAGAGATGAAATATATTTTGTAACGAGTTTCAGCTGTCGAACTCTGATCACAACAGTTAATTATTTGTTTTTTTAACTGCAACATGCTAGCCGAGATGTATTTAGTTCAGAACCAATAGATTCAACTTTATATCTCATGCTGCTTTAGAGAAAAACAAATTAGAGTATGACCATGCAGTAATAACAATGCAACTGTTTGAAATTTCTTGTTCATTGATGTTCTCCGTCAGGCCAAGATATGTTTCAATGCATAAAACGATGAGTTTCTTTCAATATTCGGAGAATGTCTGGAATTCTCCAAAACATTATTAGTCTGGTATTTCAGGATTGAATATTCAGGAAAATCCGACTTACCGTGCCTTGAACAACAGGTAAAATACATTAGGACTCGTTTTTAAGGGTTTCAGTTACTGTGACCAAAGAGTAAGCTTAAGTAATTCAATATTTTGCTCAGGACGTTTTTCTGTAAGTAAAATGTTCAGTGCACTTTGAGAGAAGCTTCTTCGTATTGGATTCTGGAGAAGATGGAACAAAAATATAATTCTGAATGATGGCAGGAGCAGAAAGGTACGGAATAGAAAGTGCCAATGATAATGTGGGTGAAAGCCAATTTCAATACATCAAAAATGGAACCGCCCTGCTGGAATAGATAACAATTCTCAAGGGAAAGGTCGCAGTTGGACAATTTGTTAATTTGAACGTAAAATCAGAATATTTTAACTGAAAATGAAGAACAGAATCAAATAAAGTACGATATATGAATAGAACTTTCACATTAATAGTCGGAAAATACATTTGAAATTTAAACATGACTAGAAACGTTGTAGATGGAAAACAAAAAAAAATCCACACAATTGAAATTGGATCATGGATATAGACTATGCCATCTTTTAGTGGCTTCGAATGCAAGTGTTACTTCATGTCTATTAAGGAGACAAAAAGTGCACGCATTCAACCAGATTAAAACTCTCTAATGCTTATATCGACAGAGTAAAGTATTCTTAGCATTGCTTTGACACATTGCTCTTCCAAACATTTTTTCTTAAACCACATTTTGTAGGTAATAAAGACTTTCCTTTTACCTCTAAATCGCTTCCTGCATCTATGTACAAATGGACGCAATTGCACTAGCCGAGACAAACATCTCTCGAAAACCATTTCTCAAATCTCTCTACATTTAAATAGTTGATGCTACTCTGATTTTTGCCTTGCAAAATGGATATGTTCCAAAAGCTCCAATTACACTATTGTTTCGTGCTAAACATGTACCGACAACTTCCCCATTCAATGTTCCTTTGTAAAATCTGTCATTCTATCCAACAATTTATTGAACGATTATCTGTATGTATTAAATAATCGAACACTAAAACATTTAGTTCCTTTGTCCGAAGCATTGTCGTAGGTTAAAACTGGCTTAAGATCCCATATTGATCGTTGAAGCATTGCAAAGTGTTCAACGTTTCGACCTGAAAATAAAAAAGGCCTTGATTTTCTTCTTCCTGTTAATCAATCAGAGCTCCTCAGTTCTTATGTAGCAGCATAAATGAATTCAAGGATCTTCTGTAGCAATATGTAATGCACACAGACAGCCGAGTGAA
>NW_025206961.1:6870-12282 GCF_004010195.1 Chiloscyllium plagiosum | reverse complement strand
CGCACTGAGTATCTGATAATAATACGCTATTGTGCTATTGTAGTCCGACATTTCATCTGACTGAAGGTATGATATCTAAACAAGTCTTCTCAAAACTCGCTGTTTGTAAATATGGCAAAGTAGAACATTATGGAGGGAACTGGGACCTTATCCACTTTCGCTGAAATACTAGAAACTAATTCTGTGTTTTGAATGAACATAAAGAGCCCAATGATACAAAACCAAGTGAACCACAGCCAATGGATTCCATCTAAGGTGCGCAGTCCTAACACATCCAATCGGGAGTGGTGGTGGACAATTAATCATTTCAGCAAAGGAGGTAGCTCCACTAATATCCCCGCCCACAACGATGGAAGAGTCCAAAACCTTCATGGAAAAGATAAAGCTGAAGCATTTGGGAGCAATCTTCAGCCAGAAGGACAGGGACGATGCACCAGTTTGGCCTCCCGTAGTTATCCCCAGGCAGATGTCAGCAAGTCGTCTTACGCTGTGAAAACGAGAAAGGTTTGGAGGCACTTGAAAATATATTCTACACCGGGACTTCGGAGAACTAGGAAGAAGGCTGAAAAGCAGGACGTCCAGGGTGGTTATCTCCAGTTTGCTTCCAGTTCCTCGGGCTGGAGAGGACAGGAACAGGGAGATAATGGAGTTGAATGTGTGGCTGGGGAACTGGTGCAGGAAGCAAGGATTTAAATTATTGGATCACTGGGGCATATTTAGCGGTAAAGATAAATTATACAAGAGGGACGCGTTGCACCTTAATAGGTGGCAGACCAGCTTTCTGGCAGTTACGTTTGCCACTGCAACACAGCTGCGTTTAAACGGGGGGAGAGGATCAAACTGGAAGTTTAAGAAGGAAATTGAAGGGAAAGTTAGAACAAGAGAAGTCAAGAAAGACAACAGAGTCAATGGAGCAGAAAACTCAGAAAAGGGATCATGCCGTAAGGTTGAGTGAAATAGGGATTGATAGGAAGGTTGAGGGGAATAACAAATTTAAAATATTATATATGAATGCACGAAGCATTAGAAATAAGGTGGATGTGTTTGAGGTTCATTTGGAAATTGGCAGTTGCGATGTTGTGGGGATAACTGAGACGCAGCTTTAAGTGGACAGGGCCTGGGAAATGAATATGCAAGCTATACGTGCTATCATAAGGACAGACTGACTGGCAGAGGGGGTGGGGTGGCCCTGTTGGTAAGGAATGATATTCGGTCCCATGCACGGGGGGACTGAGAATCAGAGGATGTAGTGTCAATATGGATAGAGTTGAGAAATTCTAAGGGTAGAAAGACTCTAATGGGAGTTATCTACAGGCCCCAAAACAGTAGCCTGGATGTAATGTGTAAGTTTAATAAGGAGCTGAAATTGGCCTGTCGCAAAGATATTACTACAGTTGTTATGGGGGATTTTGATATGCAGGGAGACTGGGAGAACCAGGGTGGTACTGGACCCAAAGAAAGGAATTTGTGGAGTGCCTCCGAGATGGATTCTTGTGCTGGAACCGACCAGGGAGAAAGCAATTCTGGATCTGGTGTTGTGCAACAAACCGGATTTGATCAGGGACCTCGAAGTGAAGGAGCCATTAGGAGGTAGTGACCATAATACAATAAGCTATAATCTGCAGTTTGAAAGGGGGAAGGTACAATCGGAAGTGACAATATTTCAGTTGAATAAGGGGAACTATGGAGCTATGAGGGAGGAGCTGGCCAAAGTTCAATGGTGCAATACCCTAGCAGGGATGGCAGTGGAACAACAATGGCAGGTATTTCTGGGTATAATGCAGAAGATGCAGGATCAGTTCATTCCAAACAGGAAGAAAGATCCTAAGGGGAGGCAGCGGAGGCCGTGGCTGATGAGGGAAGTTAAGGACCATATAAAGCCAAAAGGGAAAATGTATAACATAGCAAAGATGAGTGGGAAATCGGAGGACTGGGAAGCTTTTAAAGAACAACAGAGGACAACTAAAAAGGAAATACGCAAAGAAAAAATGAGGTACGAAGGTAAACTGGCCAAAAACATAAAGGAGGATAGTAAAGGCTTTTTTAGGTATGTGAAAGGCAAAAAAAATGGTTAAGACTAAAATTGGGCCAATGGAGACAGAAACGGGTGAATTTATTACGGGGAACAAAGAAATGGCAGAAGAGTTGAATTGGCACATTAGATCTGTCTTTACTGAGGAAGACACGAGCAATCTCCCAGATTCAATAGTGGCTGAAGGACCAGAACTGAAGGGAGTTTATATTAGGCAGGAAATGGTGTTGGAGAAACTGTTCGGTCTGAAGGCTGATAGGTCCCTGAGACCTGATGGTGTACATCCAGGGTACTGAAGGAGGCTGCTCGAGAAATCGTGGATGCGTTGGTGATCGCTTTCCAATGAGGATTGGAGAGTGGCTAATGTTGTCCCGCTTTTTAAGAAAGGAGGGAGAGAGAAAACAGAGAATTATAGACCAGTTAGTCTGACCACAGTGGTGGGAAAAATACTGGAGTCAATTATAGAGGACGAAATTACAACACATCTGGATAGCAGTAAGAGGATAGGTCAGAATCAGCATGGATTTATGAAGGGGAAATCATGCTTGAATAATCTTCTGGTATCATTTGAGAATGTAACTCTGAAGATGGACAAGGGAGATCCAGTGGATGTAGTATACCTGGACTTTCAGAAAGCCTTTGATAAAAGCCCACATAGGAGGTTAGTGAGCAAAATTAGCGCACATGGTTTTCGGGGCAAATTACTGACATGGATTGAAAATTGGTTGGCTGACAGGAAACAAAGGTAAAAACAATGACTGCAGAAGGTGGAAACCAGATTCTGGATTAGTGGTGCTGGAAGAGCACAGCAGTTCAGGCAGCGTCTGAGGAGCAGGAATGTTCACGTTTCGGGCAAAAGCCCTTCATGAGGAATACCTGGTGTTCCTGATGAAGGGCTTTTGCCCAAAACGTCGATTTTACTGCTCCTCGGATTCTGCCTGAACTGCTGTGCTCTTCCAGCACCACGAATCCAGTGACAGGAAACAAAGAGTAGTGATAAACGACTCCCTTTTGGAATGGCAGGAGATGTCCAGTGTTGTGCCACAGGGATCAGTGCTGGGACCGCAGCTTTTTACAATGTACATTAATGATATAGATGAAGGTATTAAAAGTAATATTAGCAAATTTGCTAATGACACAAAGCTGGGTGTCTGGGTGAAATGTGAGGAGGATGTTACGAGAATACAGGGTGACCTGGACAGGCTAGGTGAGTGGACGGATGCATGGCAGATGCAGTTTAATGTGGATAAATGTGTGATTACCACTTTGGTGGCAAGAACAGGAAGGCAGATTACTACCTAAATTGAGTCAAGTTAGGTAAAGGGGCAGGAGAAAGAGATCTGGGTGTTCTTGTACATCAGTCAATGAAGGTAAGCATGCAGGTACAGCAGGTAGTGAAGTAGGATAATAGCATGCTGGCCTTCATAACAAGAGGAAAAAGTACAGAAGCAAAGAGGTCCTTCCGCCACTGTACAGGGCCCCGGTGAGACCACACCTGTAGCACTGTGTGCAGTTCTGGTCTCCAAATTTGAGGAAAGACATTCTGGCTATTGAGGGAGTGCAGCATAGGTTCACGCGGTCAATTCCCGGAATGGCGGGACTATCTTACGCTGAAAGATTGGAGCGACTGGGCTTGTGTTCGCTTGAGTTTAGAAGGCTGAGAGGAGTTTGAGGCGTATAAGATTATTAAAGGATTGGACACTCTGGAGGCAGGAAGCATGTTTCCGCTGATGGGTGAGTCCTGAACCAGAGGACACAACTTAAAAATAAGGGGTAGGCCACTAGAACAGAGTTGACGAGAAACTTCTTCACCCAGAGAGTGGTGGGTGTGTGGAATGCTCTGTCCCAGAAGGCTGTGGAGGTCATGTCTCTGGATACTTTCAAGAAAGAGTTGGATAAAGCTCTTAAGGATAGTGGAATCAAGGGTTATGGGGATAAGGCAAGAACAGGATACTGATTGATGATGATCAGCCATAATCATAATGAATGGTGGTGCTGGTTCGAAGGGCAGAATGGCCTACTCCTGCATCTATTATCTATTGTCTATTGTTTATCGTCATTTATTGTATCCATTGCTTTCGATGCGGTCTTCTCTGCAATTGGGGAGACTGGACACCTCCTCGCAGAACATCTCTGGGACACCCACATCAATCAACTGCACCGGTCCGTGGCCCAACCTTTTAACTCCCACTCCCACTCAGCCGAGAACATGGAGGTCCTGGGCCTCCTTCACTGCCGCTCCCTCAACACCCGATGCCTGGAGGAAGAACGCCTCATCTTCCACCTCGGAACACTTCAACCCCAGGGCATCGACGTGGACTTCACCAGTTTCCTCATTTCCCCTGTCTCCACCTTACCCCAGTCCCAACCTGTTCTACCTGCCAATCTTCCTTCCCACCTATCGACTCCACACTCCTCTCTGACCTATCACCTCCATCCCCACCCCCATCCACCTATTGTACTCTTTGTTACGTTCTCCTCAGCCCAACCGCCCTCCCATTTACCTCTCCACCCCGGAGGTTCCCTGCCTTCATTCCGAAACGTCGATCTTCCAGCTCCTCAACTGCTGGCTGTGCTTTTCCAGCACCACTCTAATCTAGACTATGATTTCCAGCATCTGCAGTCCTCACTTTTGCGTGCATTGCTAATTGTTAATCCATCTAGCCTGTACAACTTTGGGTGGTTGGAGATGCTCCAGCGGCCCACGACAATGTTAAAAACATGACAACTTGGGACATGTTTATCAAACAAAAGATGGCTGAAAGGATATGATAGTTCCACACAGATGGTCGCAGCTAGACTTGTCTCCATGTAGATACACTGGATAAGATGAGATTCTCTGCAGAAAGAAGCGTTATGGAAGTTCATCAGGTTCGAAACTTATAAGCATTCAAATTAAGGACATTTTTGTCAGGCCTAGTTTAGCCACAATTCTATGCTTGTTGTCGAGTAAAATGTAGAAGGAAAAGTCTGACCAAACAGGATTCTGAACTACTTACATTAATTGTAAAAATCAAAAGTGTCTTGGATAAGTGTGTGTACCAAATGGTTAAACATGGTTAAGAGAAAACTTGACTACAGCAATTTACTTAAGTGTGGGTGTTTGTCAACATCGAACATTCCAACGTAGTACAGGCCTTTCAGCTCTCGATGTTGCGCTGGCTCGTGAAACCAATCTGAAGCCCATCTCACAAATACTAATCCGTTCTTGTCCATATGCCTATCCAATTATTATTTGAATGCCATGAAAGTTGGCGAGTCCATTACTGTTGCAGGCAGTGTGTTCTGTAACCTTACTACTCTCTGAGTAAAGAAAATACCTCTGACATCTGTCCTATGTCTATCACCCTCAATTTAAAGGTATGTCCTCTCGTGGTAGC
>NW_025206961.1:3089-5897 GCF_004010195.1 Chiloscyllium plagiosum | reverse complement strand
CTCAGCCCACTCTGCAGCTTATCTATGTCACTCTGTCACCTACAACATCCTTCACCAGTATCCACAATTCTACTGACCTGAGTGTTACGTGCAAATTTACTAATCTATCCTTCTATGCCCTCATCTAGGTCATTTATAAAAATGTCAAACAGCAGTGGTCGCAAAATAGACCTTTGTGGTACCCCACTCGTAACTGAACTCCAGGATGAATATTCCCCATCAGACACCACCCTCTGTCTTCTTTAAGCTCGCCAATTTCTGATCCAAACCGCTAAATCACCTTCAATCCCATGCCTCTGTATTTTGTGCAATAGCCTACTGTGGGGAACCTTATTAAATGCCTTACTAAAATCCATAGTCATCACATCAACCATTTTACCCTTATCCACCTGTTTGGTTACTTTTTCAAAGAAGTCAGTAAGATTTATGATGCACAACCTACCCTTCACAAAATCGTGTTGACTATCCCTAATTGATTTATTCCTTTTTAAATGATTATAAATCCTTTCTATTAAAGCCCTTTCCAACACTTTATCTCTATTATCTGTCTCATTCTTGGACACAGGCATCTCCATCAAGGATGAACACCTCAGCACCTCATTCTGCCTCAAACCCACAGATAACCTCATGATGCTACACTCCTCCAGCTTCCACCTGAAACATATTGAAACTGCCGTCCCTTACGGACGAGTCCTGCGCCCACACAGCATCTGTTCAGATGAAGAGGAACATGGCGGGCACTTAACAATACTCAAGGATGCCCCCATAAGAATCGGGCAGGATGCTCAACTCATTGACCACCTGTTCCGACCTGCCACAGCACAAAACTGTAATGACGTCCTCAAGAGATAGATACAAGCTGCAAGCGACAGGGTAACCTTTATTGTCCAGTACTTCCCAGGAGCTGAAAAACTACGCCATGTTCTTCATGATCTGCAACACATTATCAATGAGGTTAAGCACCTCACCAAGACCTTGACCCACACCGCCACTGCTTGCATTTAAACAACCGCCAAACCTCAAAAAGATAATTGTTTGCAGCGAACTGCCCAGCTTTCAGGACAACACCATGCAACCTTGTCATGATTGATGCTGTAACACGTGTCAGAGTGTGGACATGAATACCACCATTACGTGTGGGACAGCTCCCCCCATGTCCGTGGCAGGTACTCAAGTGACTCGGCCAATGTTGTCGATCTCATCCATTGGGAAAACTGAGCAGAGGCTACAGCAATGGATGAATGGGCGCAACACAGCAATCAACAGACAAGAGGGTTCCCATCCAGTCGGAGAATACTTCAGCTATCCGGGACGTTCGAGCCCTCACACGTTTGTGTGACTATCCTCTAAGGCAGACTTCAGGGCAGGAAACAGCGAGAAGTGGCTGAGCAGAGGCTGATAGGTAAGTTCGGTATTGGTACACGTTAGGATGGTCTCAAAACGAACCTTGAGCTCATGTCACTCGACAGGTGACCCCACTGCACTCCACACACACACACACACACGCAAACAAACTCTTGCAGACCCTCTGTCATACATAAACTCACTCTCATCCGGTCACACAAACAATCCCACACTCACACACACTCTCTCACAGATACACATAACCTCCCATCACACACACACAGCCACATGCAAACACTCACATATA
Organism: Chiloscyllium plagiosum; assembly: GCF_004010195.1. NCBI lineage: Eukaryota > Metazoa > Chordata > Chondrichthyes > Orectolobiformes > Hemiscylliidae > Chiloscyllium > Chiloscyllium plagiosum. The sequence goes on along the minus strand of NW_025206961.1, from coordinate 4,246 downwards.
AGTTTGTGGGGTGAATTTGCACTTGTGGAATTACATTTTTGTTCAAAAACTACATGAATCCATGCAAGATTCTGTAAATCCCTTTTGTACATTAGAATCAGTCTGAACATTGGGGCACAGACTGCCTTATACATGAAACCTCACACGTTCAATGAATTATCTTGGCCGACATGGCACCTATTGTTAAAGTTCACTTGAGAATGTAACTTTAAGGAAGTTGTGGAAGTTACATATGAAAGAACAGAAACCAACATGCTCATTCTAAGAGATGAGAGATTTAACAATCAATCCAGGACTTTTACATGATAAAGTTTCAGTTCAATCACACTGTAAACTTTAGTTATAAATTCTGTGTCCGACACAACCACCTGATGAAGGAGCAGCGCTCTGAAAGCTAGTGCTTCCAAATGAACGTGTTGCTCTATAACCTGGTGTTCTGTGATTTCGAACTTGGTTCTATAATTCCCAGGGTTGTCTCTGCTCCCTCTCTTGAACAAGGGGGCAACATTTGCTATGCTCCAGTCTTCTGGCACTATTCCAGTAAACAGTGATGACATAAAGATCAAATCCAAAGGCTCAGCAATCTCCTCCTTGGTTTCCCAGAGAATCCGGGCATAAATCTCATCTGGCCCAAGGGATTTACCTATTTTTACACTTTCCAGAATTGCTAACACCTCGCCCTTGTGAACCACAATCCTATATACCTAGTAGCTTATATCTCATTATTCTCCTCAACATTTCATTTTACCGGTGTGAATACTGCTGAGAAATACTCATTTAGCACTTCCCCTATCTCCTCTGACTCCATGCTCAACGTCCCACTGCTGTCCTTGATTGGCCCTAATCTTACTCTCGTCATTCTTTTATTCCTGAATTACCCAGAGACAGCCTTAGGACTTTCCTTGATCCTATCCGCCAACAACGTCTCATGTCACCTCTTGGTTCTTATTAAGTAGTAATAATGATCTTAGTCAGAGTAGTAAATGGAGAAGGAAGGAGAAAAATCAACAAGTCTCACAACCTGCTGCTCGTTGGGGTCCCCTCGATTGATGGCTCATCTGGAGGGTTAGGTTTGTTTCTGGCACCTTTCCTCATGCTGGTGTGAGGTAAAGTCCAACTCTTGAAATGAAACTCTCTCTGTCTCTTATACAGTGTAA
>NW_025206961.1:608-1207 GCF_004010195.1 Chiloscyllium plagiosum | reverse complement strand
GAGAAATAAGAAAGAGATGCTAACCTTATTGGGATTGTATTATAGACCCCCTAATAGTCAGAGGGAAATTGAAAAACAAACTTGTAAGGAGATCTCAGCTATCTGTAAGAATAATAGAGTGGTTAGGGGAGGGGATTTTAACTTTCCAAACATTGACTGGGAATGCCACAGTGTTAAGGGTTAGATGGAGTGGAATTTGTGAAGTGCGTACAAGACAATTTTCTGATTCAGTATGTGGATGTACCTACTGGAGAAGGTGCAAAACCTGACCTACTCTTGGGAAATAAGACAGGGCAGGTTACTGAGGTGTCAGTGGGGGATCACTTTGCCAGCGACCATAACTTTATTAGATTTAAAATAATAGTGGAGAAGGATATGCCAGATCTAAAATTTGAAGTTCTAAATTGGAGAAAGGCCAATTTTGACGGTATTAGGCAAGAACTTACAAAATCTGATTGGGGTCAGGCGTTCGTAGGTAAAGGGACGGCTGGAAAATGGGAAGCCTTCAGGAATGAGATAACGAGAATCCAGAGAAAGTATATTCCTGTCAGGGTGAAAGGAAAGGCTGGTAGTTATAGGGAATGCTGGAGACTAAAGAA
>NW_025206961.1:0-543 GCF_004010195.1 Chiloscyllium plagiosum | reverse complement strand
AAAGGAAGTAAGAGTATATTTAAGAGGGAAATCAGGAGGGCAAAAAGGGGACATAAGATAGCTTCAGCAAATAGAGTTAAGGATAATTCAAAGAGTTTTTACAAATACATGAAGGGCAAAAGAGTAACTAGGGACAGAATAGGGACCCTCAATGATCAGCAAGGTGGCCTTTGTGTGGAGCCGTCAGCAAATAGAGTTAAGGATAATTCAAAGAGTTTTTACAAATACATGAAGGGCAAAAGAGTAACTAGGGACAGAATAGGGACCCTCAAAGATCAGCAAGATGGCCTTTGTGTGGAACCACTGAAATTGGGAGAGATACTAAATGAGAATTTTGCATCAGGATTTACTGTGGAAAAGCATATGGAAGTTATCGATGGTAGGGAAATAGGTGTCGACCTCTTGTAAAATGTCCAAATTACAGAGGAGAAAGTGCTGGATGTCTTGAAATGGTTGAAGGTGGATAAATCCCCAGGAACTAGTCAGGTGTACCCTAGAACTCTGTGGGACGCTAGAGAAGTGATTGCTGGGCCTCTTGCTGAG
>NW_025206960.1:3327-12282 GCF_004010195.1 Chiloscyllium plagiosum | reverse complement strand
GAAGGTTGTGTGAAGGGAAGTTATTATTGAATTAATTGAGGAATTGACAAAGTTGATTGACGAGGGAAGGAGGAGAAAGTGAGGTCTGCAGACGCTGGAGATCAAAGCTGAAACTTTATTGCTGGAACAGCACAGCAGGTCAGGCAGCATCTAGGGAACAGAAGATTCGACGTTTCGGGCACATGCCCTTCTTCAGGAATGAGCAGAGAGTGTTCAGCAGGAGAAGATAAAAGGGAGGGAGGAGGGACTTGGAGGAGGGGCGTTGGAAATGTGATAGGTAATGTGACGAGGGAAGGGCTGTACATACCACATTTCTGGACTTTCAAAGGCATTTCAAAAGGTTCCCATGCTAGGCTGGTGGGGAACGTGAAGTCGCATTGAGTCTGGCGTATCGTAGCTAAATCGATACAGAACTGGCTTGGCAGCAGAAGACAAGTAGAAGGATGAGTAGAAGGGAATATTACAACATTGAGAAATGTGACAAGTGTCTTTCCACAGACATCCGTGTCGAAACAATTGCTGTTTGTGATATAGGTAAATGATCTGAAGGAAAATTGAAATGGTCTGATGACGAGGTTTGCAGATAACACAAAGATTGCTGGAGTAGCAGATAGTGTTTTGGATTGACAGATAATGCCGCAGAAAATAAACAGGTTGCAGGGTTGGTGGAGAAATGACAGGTGGAGTTCAATCTGGGAAAATATGCGGTGAAGCATTTTGGAAGACCAAATCAAGTGTGAACTACAGAGTACATGGCAAGTTGATGTATACAGCGATCTAGATATTCAGGTCCGCTGCACCATAGAGATTACAAAAAGAAGTGGTCAAGGAGGCATGTGGCATACTTTCCTTTATCAGACGTTGTATTCTAGTTGTATAGGACACTGCTTCGGCCACACTTGGAGTACTGCGTAGATTTCTGGTTGCCGATTACCAAAATGATGTGGATGCTTTAGAAAGGGTGCAGAGGAGATTTACTAGAATGTTGCCTGGTATGGAGGGCGCTAGCTATGAAGAGACGTTGACTAGGTTAGGATTATTTTCATGAGACAAATGGAGGTTAACGGAGGTGCTGATTGATCACTACAAAATTATGAGAGGGATAGACAGAGTGGATAGCAAGAAGCATTTTCCCAGAGTGAGGAACTCAATTACAAGGAGTCACGAGTTCAAGGTGAGAGGCAAAAAAAAATCACGTCTGTATGCATGGGACGTACTTTACACAGGTGGTGGTGGGTGTCTTGAACACGTTATTGAAGGCGGGCACGGCAGCGTCATTTGAGATGCTTTTCGAGAGACACATGGTTGGGCAGGGAGCAGAGGGATAAAAAAAATCCTTTGAAAATTGGGCATAAATTTGAATAGAGGATTTAGGTGAACACAGGCTTTGATGTGGGAAGGGCCTGGTCCTGTGCTGCAATTTTCTTCTTACTTGGATCTAGCCGATTGCACAAGGGCGAGCCCGTCGTTGTGGTGTATTTGAACTTTCAGAAAGCGTTTAACAAAGTCCCTCATACGGGATTATTCTGCAAGATTAAAGCGCATCTGACTAGGGAAAGTGTATTGACATAGATAGAAAAGTTGGTGAGACTACACAAAGTGTATGAATGAATGGGTTATTTGAAGAAGGGAACACAATGTTTGCAGGTGGTACCACTGTTGGGAGAAGTGCGAACTGGGATAAGGATGCAGAATTCCTTCAGCAGAATGGGAATCGGCAGGGTATTTGGGAAATTCAATAGCAGATACAGAATATGTTTGTATAAAAATGAGAGTATTTACTTTGGAAGCCAAAAGAAGAAGGCAGATTACGATCTCAACTGCTTGAAGTTGCAATTGGGGTGTATACAGCGGGACTGGGTGTCTTGTGCACGAATTGGTGAAGTTCAGCATGCAGGTGCAGCAGGTGGTACAGAAGACAAAGTGTATGTTTGCCTTTTATGAGAGGATTCGAGTCCAGGTGCAGTCGTGTTGTCGCACTTATATTGGCTATTATTGAGGCCACATATAGAATACTGCGTTCTTCTCCGTTTTTGAAGACACATGCTCTAGGTCTCGAAGGAATGTCATGAAAATTTGCCAGGCTGATTCTGGGGATGGCGTGACAGACGGACAATGAGAGATTCACGAGGTTATGATTTTTATTTCGCGAGAGTTCAAGCGAATAACTGGGAATCTCATGAAGACTTACGAATTTCCACCAGGACTAGACCTGGTAACTGCTGGATAATGTTCCCAGTGATGTGTCCATCCAGAATCAGGGGTCACATTTTGAGGATTCAGACATTTCCTTTCAAGACGAAGATAAGCAAACGTTTTGTCATTCAGAGTTGCGAGTCCAGGTAATTCACTAAGGCAAGAAGTACTTGTTGCTGAAGCATTGAATATATCCAGGACATTGCTTCATATTGCAATTGGGGCAATGCAATCAAAGTTTAAGGTTACAAAGGTGAATGAGGCCACTGAATTGGATGATCAGCCATGCTCGTGATGAATGGCGGAATAGGCTCGAAGCGTCGAATGGCTTCCATAAGCTCCGATCGCCTCTGCTTCTGCATAAGAGAGCGGAAAGAGAAAGGGCTGTGAGACTGCCTGTGCATTAAAAAAAACTCATCATTATTTGATCGCTGACAATCTGGCTGACACAGTCCACTGTTCACCGAGTTAAAAAAAAACGTTTATCAAGTGATTTCAACAGTCACAGTATTTAATTGGAAATCCAGCTATTGCCTAAGGTTAACAATTCAAGGATTAAACTGTACAATAGCTCAGGAGTGGGTGTGTGTGTGTGTGGGAAGGGGGGGTAGTGCAGACACACTCCATACCATTTGAGTTAAGAAGTCCAGGATTCCCATTATCCGAAGTTATCAACATGCTAAGGCATATTACTGAAGAGAGCTGATGAGATCCGCCATATCGATGGCCACCAGAACGTTCTGAAGAGGTGGAGGAGAATGAACAAGCGAATTGCAATTTCAACTTCGAGGATAAAAAACGGGAAGCTGATGCTGTCTCCTGGAAAACAGAGAAGGCTCACGTGGGAGATATGGTTGAATTAGTCAGCGTCAGAAGAGAGCTGGCCGTGAAACAAATAACAAAATAACACCCTTTCCGACACTGGCAATAATGCCAAAAAATGCATCCTTGACTGCCCAGAACCTGCTCTACTCTGCCAATTCGGAAGTCAGAAGATGTTCAACAACCATTCAAAAACGCTTGACATCCTCTTGAGAAACACAGTTTCCTTCATCGGCTCCATGGATAATTGATCATGAGTAGCAGCATGTATAATGACTGAGGATATTTGCTGAAACTTCAGAGCACCTTCAAAATTCAGATACACCTGCATCTAGAACGAAAAGGGTGGAAGATAAATTGGTAAACCAACTACAGCAACATCACTTTCAAGGCACTAACCATGATAAATTGGATATATGTTACCGTTCTTTTCAGAATCACTGTGATAATACCCTGAAATGTTCTCCCTGGTGGCATTATGGTCTCGTTGCAGCACGGGGATTGCAATACTTAGAGAAAGCAGCTCATTGCTCCGTTCGCAAGAGGTATGCAGGAGTAGGAAATAATTGCTTGTCCAGCCACCGACACCCATTCCACGAGTGACATTTTTAAGGTCCAACTTGACTCAAGCGTTTGTCATAATATCCGTGTACAGATGGATTAGAACATATTGAATCAAAGACATGTCTTTAAATATCCTCTTGAATGGATACAATGTGATTCGTCATAGGTCCGAGCGTCACATTGTTGTCAAATGGTATAGCTACCTTTTCCTCTTATCTAATGGGTGGAATCGTATTAAGTTTTTGTTAGTGCCTAGAGTTCCCGGCACAGAACTGTCTCCATTTTGCGAGGTTGCTCTCAGAAAAGATGGATAAAGGGGAGATTATTAAGACACTTCCACTTGCCACGGAGTAGCTCGTTTACCAGACGTCATATAATAAAGCTCACTCTTGGCGAGTGAAATTAAGACCTTGGGAATAACGGCATGGACGCTTTCTTGCTTTTAAATAATCGAATATTGCAACATCAGCTGCTTACTGTGTTCGTTTCTGCGTATCACATTTAATTAATGCATGTGAATTTTCAGAAGACGTTTGGAAGAATGAAACAAAAAGGTGTAAATTCATCTTCTAGGAGAGAATGGGATGTCGCCTTGAAAACAGAGAAGGCTCACACGCGACATCTGGTTGGAGCATTCAGTGGGGAAAATATCCTAGACGCAACAAAAGTGCAAAATATGTTCAAACCGTGAACTTATTCGGAATACATGGGCAACGAAGTCAATGTGTTTGGTACCCAAAGGAAAAGCCACGCGTGTACTTTTTGAACACTGCTATGGGTTCACATCATGCTCTGACAGACCCGAGAGAATGCGTTGAAGGTAAATACAGTCGAAATTCTGACACCGTCATTATACAGTGATTTTAAAGGAACAATGTGTATTGTTAAGCGGTAAAGACAAGAGAAAACCATTGGGGTGGTTATGAATAAGTTAACACATAATAATAGCTGAAAATGTGTTGGTGGAAAAGCGCAGCAGGTCAGGCAGCATCCAAGGAACAGGAAAATCGCCGTTTCGGGCATAAGCCAACACATTTTCAGCTCTGATCTCCAGCATCTGCAGCCCTCACTTTCTCCTCCACCACATAATAATATTCAAGGTATTACTTAACTATGGACAAAGAATTAGCTAATTGGCAGGGAACAGTGATTGCTGAAAATGTGTCCTTCCACCTATCGCATTTCCAACGCCCCTCCCCTAAGTCCCTCCTCCCGACCTTTTATCTTAGCCTGCTGGACACACCTTCCACATTCCTGAAGACGGGCTTATGCCCGAAACGTCGATTCTCCTGTTCCTTGGATGCTGCCTGACCTGCTGCGGTTTTCCAGCAACAGATTTTTTGCTCTGATCTCCAGCAGCTGCAGTCCTCACATTCTCCAGGGAACAGTGATTATTTCGGATGTGTTGTTTTTCAGATTGTCAACCTGACATCAATGTGGTAAAACAGTTTTCTAGAGTAAGTTATGTTACCAAATTATACTGACGACTTGGTGGAAGGAAACGAATCTACCATGATAATTCGGAAATGGTATAAAATTAAATGCAGGGCAAGTTGAGAGAGGGATAAATGTTTGCATGTTATAGGTTGGCAAAGAGACGTCAGCAAATGGAGCAACTAGTGGACAAAACGTGAATTGGTGCATTTTGGAAGGGAGAACAGAAAGGAAATGTCGAATGGAAGCCATTTTTGGAATACTGGAACATAAAGCAAATTAACATACATTTGTCAGGCCACACAAAGGACAAAAACACAGAAGCAGGAAGTAATTGAAAACTCATGAATCACGCCACATGCTTCGAGCGATTTGATATCGAAAGCCTAATGCTGCATAACTGTGAACCGTTCTGAACACTTCGTTTAAAATTGCATTTAACCTTTCATTGGTAGCTCTTGAGAAAATGTTTGGCATAATCCCATGTACGCACATTGCCTTCTAAGCAAAGGTTAAACCCGTTGTCACACCCCTTTGCAATTTAGAAAGATGAGGAAGAATGTCGTTAAAACAAATTTGAGTTCTTCAGAGTTTCTCAAGGCAAATGTTGAGATGATGTTTCCCGTCATGGAAGAATCTAGATGCAAACCGCAGATACACATATTGAAGTTAGGCCAGTTTAAGACAGTGACAAGGAGGAGTTTGTTGTCTTCGAGGTATGTTTCCATTTGAAAGTCTATGCTATGCAGGGTTCGGGTGTCAAGTCTCTGCGTTTATGTAAGGCTAATGTATATAAACTGTTGACCAACAGAAGAATAAAGGATCACAAGAGAAATGCTGAAATGTGGGCAAGAAGACTGTCAGAGAGCCAAGACCCTATTGAATGGAGCATGCTGGGGAATACGAATGGCCTACTAATTTTATTATTCCTTCAATGCAGACATGAAAAGCTAGATGCTCTCCTTTCCTGTGGAAAACGCATGAAAGGACCCCGGTTGTAAATCAGGCGATGAACTAGTGATGAACCTCAAATTGACAGACACCTTAAGAATGATTCAAGCACTAAAAGTAATGAAGATAATGAAACAAAGACAAGCCCAGAGTGAAGACAGATGCTGAACACTGTACTTTTCTCGAGGTTTGTACAGCTCCGGACATGTTGGGGAGGCCACAGCTGGATTATTGAATGCCGTTCTTCATCGACCTTATTAATGGGATGTGTTTTTACTGGAGTTGGCACAGAGGAATTTTAACAGGATGTGGTCTGGGCTGGAGAATTTCAGTAATGAAGAAAGAATTGCATGAAGTTCAGAAAACCACATTATGAGAAGGATGCAATCTTAATGGAGTTGGTACACAGGAGATTGACCAGGATGTTGCCTGCGCTGCAAAGTTTCGGTGATGAGAAGATACTTGACGGATTGTGGTCGTTTTCCTCAAGGCAGAGAACATTGAAACGGGAACATGAAAGAGATGCGTAAAATTCTGAGGGCTTAGCCATACAGATCAGAAGAAAGATTTCCTCTTTATGCACAGATCCGTGATATGGGGAATAAATCTCAAATCGGGCACAGGCCGTAGAGGATGTTTGAGGAAAAGCCTTCTCATGATGTTGGTTGTGGGAACGTAAGACTCACTGCTTAAAGATGACAGGGCATTTTTTGCGTTATTGTCTGATTAGTACTTGATGGGGTGAAGTTCATTTTTTATGTGTTATACTTTTCTATGTCCCTATGGCTGCCAGGTACCTGCGTCTTCTGTGTTTCATGAATGTGAAATGGTGTGATTGAATGTTCTTTTGGCACGTTGACTGAAATCTAATGTAGAGTGATGCCACGCGAAGCATGCATTCACTTTTTGTAATGGCTGATGTTATCATGAAGAAATCATTGCAATACGGACCTCGGTGAACGCTCATCTCATTGAAGAACGCATTGCAGTACAGTCCTCGGTGAGACCTCAACTCTATTTGCCTATTCCCAAGCAGACTTGGAGTTTGGGGGCAGGAAGGGGAGTGGAGACATGTCCCTCCCAGTTCCATTGGCAGCTAGTAAGCACTCTTTTCCGGTGGGCGCTTACAGAAAGACATTGAGACTCCCATTGGATGGCTCAATACTGAGAAACTCTGATACACAGATACAGACAGTGATACACACAAGTAAAGAATGAGAGTCAGAGAGGAAAGTGACGAGGTAGAGAAAGGAGAGAGATCATGAGAAATGATAGAATGGGCAGCAGTAAAGCAAAGGAAGTGGGAAGAAGCGAGAGAGAAGGACCAGGCTCGGTGAGGTTATGAAGGGGGTTTCAGTAAAGGGGTGAGTGAGAAATGGAAGGCGACAATTTAGAAGCAAATGAATTAAGGGAAATTGAAAACAAGCAGATAACGTCATTCAGCTCAAATCTCTTGAGGCCGTCACACGTAAAACGAAGACATTCCATCCTCATCCACCCCTCGAACAGGTTGCACTGGAACATATGGTCGTGCAGACCCTTCGCATCTTGAAGAACATTTTTCATTCACATAAACGACTTGGACGAAAAACAAAACAAAAAGGCATGGTTAGAAGTTTGGCGGTTGACACAAAAATAGCTTGCATGTTGGAAAGTGAAGAAGCTTAACTCAGATTACAGAAAGATCGTGACCAACTGGTTTATTGAGCTGAGGAGTATCAGATGGTGTTTAATTTGTTCAGTTGTGCGGTATTACGTTTTATAAAACAAACGAGGGTAGGGCCTATGCAATTAATGGTAGGGTCTTGAATATTGTTAGATATCAATGAGGCACGGGGATTCAAGTCCATAATTAGATTAGATTACTTTAGATTACTTATAGTGTGGAAACAGGCCCTTAGACCCAACAGGTACACACCGACCCTCTGAACAGCAACAAACGCAGACCCATTGCTCTACATTCAAACAAAAAATCTTTGAATTTGCATCACAGATATAAGCTGTATTCATTTTTCAGTTCTTTGAGTTCAGAATTTGGGACATCATAATGAGGTTGTACAGGTTGGTGTGAGGGCTGTTCTGGAGGTCTGTGTGGAATTCTGGTCTCACTGCTTTAGGAAGGATATTAGTAAATTGGAAAGGGTTCAGAAAAGATTCACCATGATGTTGCTAAGAATTCAGGCTTAGCTATAAAATTTTCACTGAATTGCTTTGGACTTTTTTCACTGTGCCGTGGGAGGTTGATGGATGACCTCAGAGAGGTATAGGAAATTATTATGGGAGTGGATTAGCTGAATAACAGGGGTTTGGTTTTCTTATTTTTGGGAAATTAAAAATTAGGGGACATGTCTTTAAGGAGCGAGGAGACAATTGTATAAAGGGAATGGGGGCAACGTTTTTACATAGAGTGTGGTTTGCATGTAGAATGAATTGTCAGAGGAATTGGTGTATGTAAGTGCTGTTGCAGCATGTGAAACCATTTGGATATTTACATGAACAGGATTTTTCTTGGAGGGAGCGAAAACAGAAATTGCAGTGCAAGGTTAACAGTTCTGACTGTATCTGCAGAGACAAATTAGGGTTAACATTTGTCGCCGAGTGATCCTTCCTCCGGTAGTGAGACAAACAGAAAGAGCCGGATGAGCGTGAGAAATAAAGAGAAAGAAGACTGTTTTAAGATGAGATAGTAAAGATCAAAAGATATCCAGGGCAATCACTACAAGGTGGGTGAGCAAGTTAAAAGTCACACAACAGCAGGTTAAGTCCAACAGGTTTAATTGGAAGTACACTAGCTTTCGGAGCGACGCTCCTTCATCAGGTGATAGTGGAGGGCTCAATCCTAACACAGAAGTTATAGCAAAAATTTACAGTGTGATGTGACTGAAATTATACAATGAAGAATTGATTGTCTGTTAAGCCTTTCATCTGTTAGAATACAGTGATAGTTTCACTTCGTTCATGTGTAAATCACAAAACCCTTTTTTTAAA
>NW_025206960.1:0-3193 GCF_004010195.1 Chiloscyllium plagiosum | reverse complement strand
GTTGTCGTAGCTTTTGCTCTGTTTCCCCAATGTACCATGCCTCCGGGCATCCTTGCCTGCAACGTATAAGATAGACAACGTTTGCTGTGTCACATAAGTACCTGTTATGTATTAGTTGTGTTGCAGTCCTGTCCCTTTGTTATTGAAAACGCATTGAGAAAAAACAGTTTTTCTTTAATGAAATCTTTAATTAAATTAAATTAATTCTTCTCTTAATCGTCTCTTCTTGTAGGTGAACTGTCCAATTTGGCTAATTCTCCTCTGTAAATGTGTATTTTATCCTCAGAAAAGTACTTACAATTACATCAGGTTCTCGTACTCTTCGCAATCTGCCTGTCCTTCTCTCCGACCAAACCCAGCTGTCTGTGGCATTCAGTTAAGGCAAAAGTTATTTTATCTAATTTTTTACTTAGCTAACCCATTGCATACGGTTCTGGTGCACTTTCCGAATGATGTTGATGCTTTGAAAAAATAAATGCCTGGCTATTGCCGTGTTTGGGGAATTTTAAGCTTTGGAGAAAGATTGGCTAGACTGGATTTGTTTTCATTGGAATGAAAGAGGTTAAGTGGCGAAGTTATAGAAGTTCATAAGATTGTCAATGGTATGGATAGAGTGGGATGCATGAGACTTTTTCCCTGGCTTGAGAATTATTTAAACGGTGGCACATGTTTAAGGTGCGAGGTGGGAAGTACAAAAAAGATGCACGAAGCAAGTTTTTTTGAGCAAAGTGTGATGAGTGCGTAGAGTACGTTGCCAGAGGAGGTGCTGGAAGCAGACACAATCGCAGCATGCAAAAAGCATCTGGGCAACAATGCGAATAGAATGGAATCGAGATAGGGATCCTCTTAGTGAAGGCAACTTTAGAATGGAAGAGCAAATTGTGGCAGTGCAGGTTTGGAAGGTCGAAGGGCTTGTTGCCAAACTGTGTTGTTCTTTGTTCTTCACTCTAAGTTTTATACAGATTCCTAGATAAGATACGTGCATGTTTGTGCCTTTTTTCTCACAGTTAACTACGAGATAATTGTTATTCTGTACCGCGGGACGTGCGATCTATCCAAACGTGTCACAATTTGCCTGGTTGATAAGGACGTTGCGGACTTACTGGTTATTACTTTCGATCTCGTATCCAGACTAATTCCCATTGTTGACCGAGAAGATTTTCATTTCTTGATTTCTGTTCCCGTATGTCATATCCATGCTGTCCTACTTTATGCAGTCACTGACTGTTACGAATAATACACTGGCCCTTTCACATTTGATCAACCTGTTGTCATTTCCTGTTGCCCGAAGCTGAAAAGAATATACCGCACTGAAAGTATTGCCAATATGATTCTCGGTACTGTGACTACTTTGAGCTGCATGAAGATCATTGTTTTTGTTATTTAATGTTATCAGGTAAATATGTCCATGTTACATAAGAGGAAATATTTTATAATCGATGTTCTGGGTGACAATTGAGTTTGTACATCGTATACTAATGTTATGTTGACCTGTCATCCAGATTTTGAGAAACATTTCATTTACAAGCAGAACTCTTACGAGACTTCACGCTTCTCGTAGTGGCAGAGATCCAGAGATGGAGAGTCGTACAAAATCCATCATTTTATTCTTCGTTGTCTCAGCTAATTTCATTACCTCATTGTCAACCTGAATGGTGTATTCGGTTTGGTGTCCAATGTATTGTTTGGGGTATCATACCATACAATTGCATGCTTTCGCGCTTGAGTTGGGATTGATACTTCAGATATTGATTGCTGTACAAAAACTGGTATTTATGGACTAAATTCAGAAAGAATTTTGCGAATATATTGAAATTCCCCTTTACTGCAATTATTTAATTAATTGAGAGACAGGAAAGAATGAATTATTGAAGAAATGCAAAATAATTCCCTTTTTACTTCGTAATTGTTGAGGTTTTCGGAAACTGATGCGACCATGTCAGTGTATTTTGACCAACTCTCAAGCACTGAGGATATCACCTGGAAGGGGACGAAACGTCTGCAACACAAATTCCCAGCTCAGCGAACAGAACCACAACAACGAGCACCCGATCCACAAATCTTCGCACAAACAATTAACACTCCTGGTCACCTTCTTGAAATATTCCTCCAGATGTGTTGGGTATCATCCCCCTCTCTAATATCTGTGCTGACATCCCTGATCTAAATTTTCACTCTAAGTCCCACAACGTTCTGTTTGGGTGGAATGGCATGGTAAATTGTGCAGTATAGCTGGATTAGACATGGAAGTTGCAGGTTCATAGGAATAGGTTGTGGTCAGCAACTCTTAGGAGCTTCAGTGTGGGCTCTATGGGCTGAATGGCCTGCCTCTGCATTGTATGGACGCGATGATTCTAAGAATTTGAACAGACTTCAAATTTATCCTTCACTGTTTTCTATATTAGAATCAGAATGCCTTGGTTCCACTCACTAGCATGTAATTATCTGGTCTAATTAGATCAAATTCTTGCAAATTGGAAAATTACTGGCAGTCCTCCAGACCTCTGGCACCACCCCTGTTGTTGGAGATGAATCCAAAATTGTATCATCACTCGAGTATTTTCCTCGTTATCTCTTGCGATAGCCTGGGGTACAACCCGTGTGGAAATTGGTATATTTGTTCAATTTTACATCCGCCCCAAAGCCGCCTAAAACTCCGTGTTTTTTTTTTCTCTGAATATGCTCACGAACTTCACACGTGACGTGGTAACGACTTGTACTTAAATCTTCCTTATTCGGAGGGAAAGCATGTGTGAAGTATGCAATTCGCTTTCGGCCAATATCGTTGCTTTTCACCCTTTGAGCTGACCTTGGTCCCTTATTCGGTCTTAATATTTCCCTCATCATTCTGTTCCATTCATATTATTGTCGAACATTTTTGTTGTCCCTCATGTTTCCTGCCAGGGTATGCACCAGTTCCAACTTTATCTTCCAGTTGTGTCCTTGAGCAGACAAACCCCCACCTTCACCACACATGGAACATGGAACTACACACAAAGGAAACGAGTTTCAGTCCACCATCATCATGTGCTGAACTTGACGCCAAAGAAACTAATCTCTTCTGCCTGCCTGCATTCGACATCAGTCGATTGCTTTCATATTAATATACTTATCTGAAAGTCCCTTGGATGCCCCAACTGGTCTCCGTCTACAATTACCACTGGTAACACATTCACGTAACTCTCTCTTGTTG
>NW_025206959.1:5423-12281 GCF_004010195.1 Chiloscyllium plagiosum | reverse complement strand
AGTCAGGATGCGACATGATAAGTCTTTGGCAGGTAGGATCAAGGAAAACCTTAAAGCTTTTGAAAGGGACATCAGGAATAAAAGAATGAAGAGTGTGATATTAGGGCCAGACAAGGACAAGGACATTAGGGGAAAGTTGTGAATGGAGTCAAAAGAGATAGGAAAGGTGCCAAATGAATATTTTTCATTTGTCTCCACACAGGAAGAAGACAATGTTGTCGAGGAGAATACTGAGACACAGACTGATTTGGAAGTGCAGGTGTTGGACTAGGGTATACAAAGTTAAAAATCAGAGTCGAGAGTATGTTGCTGGAAATGTACAGCAGGTCAGGCAGCATCCGAGGAGCAGGAGAACCGACGTTTCGGTCTGGAGCCCTTCATTCAAAGTTAAACTTTCTCCAAAATTAAAAATAACTCAACAGGTTTATTTGGACGCACTAGGTTTCGGATTGCTGCTTCTTCATCAGGTGGATACAGATTGTTAGATTAGTTGGAATTGAGGTTCATAAAAGCGAGGTGTTAGGAATTCTGGCAAGTGTGAAAATAGGTAAGTCCCCTGGGACAGATGGGATTTATCCTGGTTTCTCTGGGAAGCTGGGGAAGAGATTGCAGAGCCTTTGGCTTTGATGTTTACGTCATCATTATCTTCAGCAATAATACCAGAAGACAGGAAGTTAGCAAATGTTGTTTCCCTTGTTCAAGAAGGGGATTAGACATCACCTTGGTAATTTTACATCAGTGAGCCTTACTTCAGTTATGAGTAAAGTGTTGGATATAAGTGTAAATGAAAGGATTTATATTAATCTAGAAAAGAATAATTTGTTTAGGAATAGTCAACGCGATTTTGTGATGGTTCTGTCGTGCCTTACAAACCTCATTGAAGTTTTGAGAAGGTGGCCAAACAGCTGGATGAGGGGAAAGTGGTTAATGTGGTGTATATAGATTTCAGTAAAGCCTTTGATAAGGTTTCCCATGGTAGGCTATTGCAAACAATACGGAGACATGGTATTAAGGGTGATTTTAGCGGTTTGGATCAGACATTGGCTAGCTGAAAGAAGACAGAGGGTGGTGATTGATGGAAACGGCTTATTCTGGAGTTCAGTTATGAGTGGTATACCGCAATGATCTGTTTTGGGGCCTGCTATTTGCCATTTTTAAAAATGAGCTGGATGAGGGCGTAGAAGGATGGGTTAGTAAATTTGCAGATGACACTAATGTCAATGGATTTGTGGACAGTGAGGTTGGATGTCGCAAGTGACAGAGTGACATACATAGATTCGATGGCTGGGCAGAGACGTGGCAATTGGAGTTTAATGCGTTAAATGTTAAGTGATTCACTTTGGAAGGAGTAACAAGAATACAGAGTACTGGCTGAACAGTACGCTTTTTGATAGTGTGGATGAGCAGAGAGATCTCGGTGTCCATGTACGTAGATCCCTCAATGTTACCAATGATAAGGTTGCTCAGAAGGCTTACGGTGTGTTATCTTATAATTTTAGAGAGATTGAGTTTCGCAGCTTTGAGGTAATGTTGCAGCTGTACAAAACTCTACTGTGGCTGCATGTGGAGTATTACATGCAGTTCTGGTCGCCGCATTATTGAAGGTTAAAAATCACATAACACCATTTTATCGTCCAACAGGTTGATTCGGAGGCACTGATTACGAAGCGCTGTGTCTTCAGCAAGTGGTTGTGGAGCAGATTCATAAGACACAGAATTTATAGCAACAGGATTGTCAGAGTCATGGTACGTAATATTATACAAATTTAGAATGAGTCTTTCATCTTTTAGAATGATCACGTTAATTTTGGTTCCTTCATATGTAAATCTCAGAACACTTTTTTTACAAGTTACATTCGCAAGATACCCTTAACAATAGGTGCCATCTCATCTCAGATTATGCAAAGGTGTGGAGTTAAAGTCAGACTGATTCCATTTCGAAAGTGGGAGTCACAGAATTTTACATGGATTTATGCAGCTTTTGAGCAAAATATTCTGCAACTCCAAGTTCACCCCACAAACGTATGTTTCTGTGCAGGGGAGACTGAATGAGTTTTGGAGTGTGTGTGTGTGTGTGTGCGTGGGGGGTGGGGGGCTGTCTTTGAGAAAGTGTGTGCAATGTGCTTCAATGTAATGGGATCTACCACACTTACAAACACTCTTTCACAGACGCTCACTCCCCTACACGCTCTCTCAAATGCACACACTCATTCGGTCTCCCCTGCACACAGACACATATATGTTTGTCAATATGTACTTGCAGAATTACATTTTATCTTGCTCAAAAATGCATAAAGCCGTTTAAAATTCTTTAAATCGCACTTTCGATATAGAATAATTCTGACCTAAAATTGGGATGCAGACAGACTTTATCCTCACATCTTCAATGCATTATCTAAACTGAGATGGCACTTACTGTTAAATATATCTCAAGAATGTTACTTTAAAAAAGTTTTGGGATTTGCATATCAAGGAACCGAAACGAACATGGTAATTCTAACAGATGAAAGGCTCAAGCAAAATGTGTTTAGTATTTCATTCCTTCACACTGCAATCCTGTTGTTATAAATTTTGTGTCGTATGATTCTGCTCCACAATCACCTGACAGAGAAGCAGCGCTTCGAAAGCTGGTGCCTCCAAATAAAATTGTTGGATTATAACACGGTGTTGTGTGTTTTTTAACTTTCTCCGCCCCAGTCCAACACTGGCTATTCGAAAGCATTATAGGCAGATTACATAAGCATTGGAAAAGGTGCTGAGATGATTAACCAGAATGTTGCCTGTTATGAAGGGACCATCTTATGTACTGCGCTGAAATGTTTTATGTTCTATATTCTATGTTCTATCATCCATGGAATACCTAGACAATAAGGACGCTGAAAGAGGCTCCTGCTCATCGAATACAATTCCTCCCTTAACACCATTAACGCTTTCAAAACTCCATGACCTACGTTTCAGCTCCACCCTCTGCAAATTGATCCTCATGTTCCTGACCCAAAGACCGAAAGCCGTGAAGATGGATAACTGCACGTCCTCCACAAAACACTGCCAGAAGCAAAGAGGGAAAACGTGAATGAACAAATTCACTGATTCAATTAGTAGTGATTTGTAGAGTCATTATCTGGAGTCAGAGTCTCAGCAGGAACAATACGTGCAGCAAAGAGTTCAGCATAAATGAAAAGAACAATACGTTAGTTATACATGGTTTATAGAAATGATAACTGGACAGAGAGACTTACCAGGAACACCAACGACAACCAGGTTAGGATAATAAAAATATTGAATAACGTAACATGCATATTTGATCTGCAATGATAATGATAATTGAGGGTAATACATTGAAACAGACCAAAAATGCCATTGTAACCTCCGATCCATTGTTGAAACATTGCAGTGTAATCATCTGAGATTCTGAGCTCTTGCCCTCCCCCACCTTCCCCCCCCCCCCCTTCCTCCAGATCCGCCTCGGAGCTGCTGCTGACCTCTGTTAGTGTTCATACTATGGAATGACACCTTGATGGAGCCCATTTATCATTAAAAAGTAGAAAGCCTCCACTAATATCTAGAATCTACAGAGACTGACATTAATCTCCATGACTGAAAAATAGATTCAGCTAACCATTTCGTTGCATCGCATTTCATATCACAATAAAAGAGAACAGCTCTTCCGTCTAGATGGAATGGATCGTAAAATCTCTTTAGTGTTTCTTCCTTAAATATGGGAGTAGTGCCAGAACATCGCATGTTTGTGTATGTTTGACCCTGGTTAAAAAAGGACACTGGAATATATTAACAGACCAGCTGCATAAAATGCCTGGTGGAATATTCCCAGAGGCCATACGCCAGGGTAATAAGATTTATTGCTCATTAACTTTAGTTAATGTTGTTAAAATTGCTAAGTGCCCTGTTATCAAATCGTTAACTAGAAGCATCATTCAGAGCGTTGACACTGTTGCTAAAGACAAGAGGGAAACAATTCTGTTCTCCTGTGCCTGTTACAGAGAAATAGCAGTTGGCCATTCGGCTAGCCTATTACCACTTAAAGAAGTGGAAAGCGAAATATTGAGACATTTTGCAAAAGGCATCATTTGAATCATCGAAATTTGATATTGCAGTTTAACCATTTCGTTGCATCGCATTTCATATCACAATAAAAGAGAACAGCTCTTCCGTCTAGATGGAATGGATCGTAAAATCTCTTTAGTGTTTCTTCCTTAAATATGGGAGTAGTGCCAGAACATCGCATGTTTGTGTATGTTTGACCCTGGTTAAAAAAGGACACTGGAATATATGAACAGACCAGCTGCATAAAATGCCTGGTGGAATATTCCCAGAGGCCATACGCCAGGGTAATAAGATTTTTTGCTCATTAACTTTAGTTAATGTTGTTAAAATTGCTAAGTGTCCTGTTATCAAATTGTTAACTAGAGGCATCATTCAGAGCGTTGACACTGTTGCTAAAGACAAGAGGGAAACAATTCTGTTCTCCTGTGCCTGTTACAGAGAAATAGCAGTTGGCCATTCGGCTAGCCTATTACCACTAAAAGAAGTGGAAAGCGAAATATTGAGACATTTTGCAAAAGGCATTATTTGAATCATAGAAATTTGACATTGCAGTTGTACTATGTGTTATTGAGAGGACACCTGGAGTACGTTGTGCTGTTTGCATTTCTGTAATTGAGAAGGGGAGGGGGGGAGACCTCCAAAAGATACAGCTTAACAGCTGCTCATAATCCACGGGTTGCTGAGTCATGTCATATCTCGAGCCTATTACAAAGGGAAACAGGAGGCCATTCAGGCTATTGAGCCTGTTACAGAGGGACTGGAGGAGGCTATTCAAGCTCCCGACCCTGTTACACAGGAATAGGAGGAGGCTATTCAACCTCTCGGGCCTTTAACTGGGGGGAGGAGAAGGCCAATAGGCCTCTTGTGTCTGTTACAGAGACATGATGAACTATCCAACCTCCGGAGCCAATTACAAAAGGACAGAAGGAGGCCATTCAGGCTATTGAAACTGTTACAGAGGGAGCGAGGAGGCCATTCAGCTGCTTGATTCTGTAAAACCGGAACAGGAGGAGCCATTCATCCTCTCAAGCCTATTACACCAGGACAGAAGGAGGCAATTCAGCCTCTCTATCTGTTGCAGGGGAAAATGAGGAGTCTATTCAGACTCTTGTGCCTCTTACAGGGAACAGGTGGAGATCATTTAGCCTCTCAAGCCTATCACAAACTTTGGAGGGGTTTTAGCCATAGGGAGAGACTGAATATGCTGTGTCTATTTTTAAAAGGGTATCGGCAGCTGGGGGTGATCTTTCTGAAGTTTATAGAGTCGTGAGGGTAATGGTAATAGTCAAGCTGCTTTCCTTCGGGTAGGCGAGTCTAAAATTAGTGGGCATAGCTTGAAGATGGGGCAGGGTGGGGGAGGTGTTGTGGAAGATTTAAAAGGACCTAATGAGCAATGATACATGTATGGATTGAGCTGCCAGAGGAAGTGGTAGAAGCTGGTACAATTACAACATTTAAAAGGCATCTGGGTGTTTGAACAAATGTGAATAGTTTAGAGGGATATGGGCCAAATGCTGGCAAATTGGTTTATATTTATAAGCTACCTGTTCAGAATGAGCGAGTTGGATCGAAGTGACTGTTTCTCTGCTGTACATCTCTCTGAGTGTAAAACTGAAGGAGGTCATTCAACCTCTTCAGCCTGTTACAGGGGACAAAAGTAAGCATTCAGTCACTCGAGCCTGTTCTGAAGGAATACGTAGAGGTTATCCAGCCTCTGGAGACGGTTAAATTAGGAAAGAAGGAGGTCAATCAACCTTTTGAGTCTTACAGAGGGATAGGAGGAAGCCATTCAATCTCTCGAGCATGTGAAACTGGAGCGGGGCAGGCCATTCAGCCACTCAGGTCTATTGGAGGTAAAGGTGAGGAGGTCATTGAGGCTCTCAAGTCTGTTTGACAATATCAGACTTGTTTCTTGTAAATAGTTATGAAAGAAGGATAGACCTGATGCAAATGTTAACTTACTAAATTTCAGTAAGATCAATTTTAAATACAGTTGGCAGACACTTTGAGAAGATGATTGGGAGAGATTATTTGTACGTACAGGAAACGTTAGAAAATGAGAAGCTTTCAAAAAAAGAGATAACAAGAGTCCAGAAAATTATATTCCTGTTCGGGTCAAGAGCAAGGCTGACATTTATAGAGAATGCTGATTGACTTTCGAAATTGATGCACTCGTCAAGAAAAGGAAGGAAGCATATGTCAGGGAATCGCCAACATAGTATACCCGTCGAAAAAAGTAAACTTAACAGGGAAATTAGGAGGAAAAAATAATGACATAAGACAGCTTTAGCAAATAGGGTTAATGAGAAACCCAAGAGTCTCTACTGTACATTAAGAACACAGCATAACAAGGAAGAAAATAAGGCCCATTAAAGATTAAGAAAGCCGTCCAGGTGTGGAAACATAGGAGACTAATGAGATACTAAATGAGTATTTCAGGTCAGTATTTATCGTGCAGAACGATATGGAAGCAAGAAAACGCAGAGAAACAAATAATGATATTCAAAGTTTGGGAGAGGATTTGCAGCTCGGATTATACTCATTGGAATTCAGAAGAATGGGGGAGGGGATTGTAAAATTATAAATGCGATAGATAAGACAGAAGCATGGAGGCTCAAAGTTTGGGAGAAGATTTGTAGCTCGGGTGCTCGTTGTTGTGGTTCTGTTCGCCGAGCTGGGAATTTGTGTTGCAGACGTTTCGTCCCCTGTCTAGGTGACATCCTAAGTGCTTGGGAGACTCCTGTGAAGCGCTTCTGTGATGTTTCCTCCGGCATTTATAGTGGTTTGTATCTG
>NW_025206959.1:0-4092 GCF_004010195.1 Chiloscyllium plagiosum | reverse complement strand
GACCACTGCAGTGGACAGCTGGAACTGACAACCGGAAGCGGCAGATACAAATCACTATAAATGCCGGAGGAAACATCACAGAAGCGCTTCACAGAGGCTCCCAAGCACTGAGGATGTCACCTAGACAGGGGACGAAACGTCTGCAACACAAATTCCCAGCTCGGCGAAAAGAACCACAACAAATAACGATATCCTAAAAAAAATGTCCATATTGCAGGGGACGAGATGGTGGAATTTTTAAGACGCTTGAAGATAGATAAACTTCTGCGTTCTGGTCAAATTTTCACTCGAACTCTGTTGGAAGCTAGGGAAGTGATTGCTGGACTCGTTACTAAGATATTTGTATCATCAACAGCCACAGATGAAGTGACAGAAGACTAGAGGTTAGCTCATCTGGTGCCATTATTTGAGAAAGTGCTAAGGAAAAGTCAGGAATGAGGACATGCCACAACCTGATGACACTGGTGACGGAGTTTCTGGAGGGCATTCTGAGGGCTAGGATTTATATGTATTTGAAAAGGTAAGCACTGAATAGGGACTGTCAGCATGGCTGTGTAATTAAATTATCGTGCCTCACTAACTTGATTGAGGGTTTCTACGAGGTATTGCTGAGGGTACGAAGAGGATTGATGAGGGCAGATCTTTATAACTTAACTAAGGCGTTCAATAAGTTTCCACGCAGTGGACTGGTCAAGGTCAGGTTACATGGAATCCAGACAGAGCAAGCCATTTGCATACAAAAATTGGCTTGAAGGTAGGAGAAAGAGGCTTGTGGTTTTTCAACTGGAGGCTTATGAACAGCAGTATGCCACAAGGATAATGCTTGTCCCAGTGACTTTTGTCATTTATGCAAACGATTGGATTTGAATATAGAGGGAATGTCTCGTAAGTTTGCAGATAACATCAACATTGGTTATGCAGTTGACAATGAATAATGGTATCTCAGAGGACTTTGATCGGATGAGGCAAGGAATAGCAAAAGGAGTTTATTCAGAAAAAATGTGCAATGTTCCATTTTGATAGGGCAAATCAGGGCAAGAAATATCGGTATGGTCCTAAGAAGTGTTACCAAACACAGAGAACCTCATAGAAAATATGGAACCCCAGCAGTATGGAAACAGGCCAATTGTTCCATCGACAGTGGGCGGGCAAATCAGGGCAAGAAATATCGGTATGGTCCTAAGAAGTGTTACCAAACACAGAGAACCTCATAGAAAATATGGAACCCCAGCAGTATGGAAACAGGTCAATTGTTCCATCGACAGTGGGTGAAGAAGTGATTGAGGCGAGTATATTAACAAACATTAAAAGGCACTTGGTCAAATAACGGATAGGAAAGGTTTAGAAGGATATGGGCTGAGTATGGGGAAATGGAGTTTAGTCGTCATGGAAAAGTTTGGGCCATAGAGCCTATTGCCAGGCT
Organism: Chiloscyllium plagiosum; assembly: GCF_004010195.1. Taxonomy (NCBI): domain Eukaryota; kingdom Metazoa; phylum Chordata; class Chondrichthyes; order Orectolobiformes; family Hemiscylliidae; genus Chiloscyllium; species Chiloscyllium plagiosum. The sequence goes on along the minus strand of NW_025206959.1, from coordinate 2,669 downwards.
ATACGAATCTATGTTTCTATGACTCTATGATTCCACATTGACTCTCCGAAGCCAGTCCCACCAGACATAATCCTACCTTATCCCTGTAACACAGCATTTCCCTTGGCTAATCCACCTAGTCTGCACATCTCTGCACACTATGGATAATTTAGCATAGTCAATCCAACTAAGTTTCATACCTTGGGACTGCAGGAGAAAACCAAAGCATCAGGATTAAGCACACGCACAAAGGGGGTGCATGTGCAAACTCCAGATAGTCAACAGCCCAAGGGTGAAATTGAACCCGGTTCAATCGAAACCAGTGACGTGTTGCATCAGTGACTGTAGAGTCATAGAGTCATAAAGATGTACAGCACGGAAACAGACTCTTCAGTCCAACTTGTCCATGTCGACCGGACATGCCAACTCAATCGAGTTCCACCTGCCAGCAGCCGACACATATCCCTGCAAACCCTTCCTATTCATATACTCATCAGATGCCTTTTAAATATTGCGATTACACTAGCCTCCGCCACTTACTCTGGCAGTACATTCCATAAACGTACCACCGTCTGTGTGAAAACATTGCCGCTTAGATCACTTTTTTATCTTTTCCCTCTCACCATAAACCAATGACCTCTAGTTCTGGACTCCCCAGCCGAGGGAAAATACTTTGTCTATTTATCCTCTCCGTGCCCTTCATGATTTTATAAATCTCTATAAGGTCACCCCTCAGTCTCCGACGCTTCAGGGAAAACAACCCGAGCAAATTCGACCTCTCCCTATATCTCAAATCCTCGAACTCAGGCAACATCCTCGTTAATCTTTTCTGAACACTTTCAAGTTTCACATGTTTCCGATAGGAAGGAGATCAGAATTGCACACAATATTCCAACAGCGGTCTAACCCATGTCCTGTACAACGGCAACATGATCTCCCAACTCTTATACTCAATACTCTGACCAATAAAGGAAAGCATATCAATCGCCTTCTTCACTATCCTTTTAACCTGCGACTTCACTTTCAAGGAGCTATGGCCTGAACTCCAAGGTCTGTTTGTTCAACAACACTCCTTAGGACCTTACCATTAAGTGTATAAGTCCTGCTAGGATTTGCTTTCCCAAAATGCAACACCTCACATTTATCTAAATTAAACTCCACCTGGCAATGCTCAGCCCATTGGGCCATCTGATCAAGATCCCAGTGTTATCTGAGGTAACCCTCTTCGCTGTCCACGACACTTCTAATTTTGTTGTCATCTGCAAACTTACTTACTATACCGTTTGTGCTCACATCCAAATCATTTATATAAATGACGAAACATAGTGGACCCAGCCCCAAACCTTCTGGCGCTCCACTGGTCGTAGGCCTCCACTCTGAAAAACAGCCCAGCACCACTACCCTCTTTCTTCTACCTTTGAGCCTGTTCTGTTCCCAAATGGCTAGGATTTGCTTTCCCAAAATGCAACACCTCACATTTATCTAAATTAAACTCCACCTGGCAATTCTCAGCCCATTGGCCCATCTGATCAAGATCCCAGTGTTATCTGAGGTAACCCTCTTCGCTGTCCACGACACTTCTAATTTTGTTGTCATCTGCAAACTTACTTACTATACCGTTTGTGCTCACATCCAAATCATTTATATAAATGACGAAACATAGTGGACCCAGCCCCAAACCTTCTGGCGCTCCACTGGTCGTAGGCCTCCACTCTGAAAAACAGCCCAGTACCACTACCCTCTTTCTTCTACCTTTGAGCCTGTTCTGTTCCCAAATGGCTAGTTTTCCCTGTATTCCGTGAGATCTAACCTTGCTATCAGTCTCCCATGGGCAACCTTGTCGAACGCCTTACTGAAGTCCATATAGATCACACCTACCACTGTGCCCTCATCATTCCTCTTTGTTACTATTAACATAAAACTCAATCAAGTTGGTGAGACATGATTTCGCAAAGCCATATTGACTATCCCTAAACCCTTTGCCTTTCCAAATAAATGTACATTCTTTATCTCAGAATTCCCTCCAACAACTTGCCCACCACCAACGTCAGCTTCACTGTTCTATAATTAATTGGCTTGTCCTTACCACCGGTTTTAAACAGTGGCGCCACGTTCGCCAATCTCCAGTCTTCTGGCACCTCAGTTCGAGTCATAGAGTCATAGAGATGTCCAGCATGGAAACAGACCCTTCGGTCTAATCCATCCAAGCCGACCAGATATCCCAACCCAATCTAGTCCCACCTGCCAGCACCCAACCTCCAAACCCTTCCTATTCATATACCCATCCAAATGCCTCCTAAATGTTGCAATTGTACCAGCCTCCATCACATCCTTTGGCAGTTCGTTCCATACACGTACACCCTCTGCATGAAAAAGTTGCCGCTTAGGTCTCTTTTATATCTTTCCCCTTTTAGGGTGTAGGTTTGCTCGCTGGGTTGTAGGTTTGATATCCAGACGTTTCATTACCTGGCGAGGTAAAATCATCAGTGGCGACCTCCAAGTGAAGCGAAGCTGCTGTCTCCTGCTTTCTATTTATATCTTTCTCCTGGATGGGGTTTCCTGGGGTTTGTGGTGATGCCATTTCCTGTTCGTTTTTTGAGGGATTGATAGATGGCATCTCGATCTATGTGTTTGTTTATGGCGTTGTGGTTGGAGTTCCAGGCCTCTAGGTATTCTCTGGCATGTCTTTG
>NW_025206958.1:9514-12281 GCF_004010195.1 Chiloscyllium plagiosum | reverse complement strand
CAAGCGCGAACCCCAACCATCTGTGAATATGATGGAGAATGAGGGGCAGATCCTGTTGGTTGAATCAACATTGTGGATGGCCGGACGTAGGGGTGACAGTAAATGAAAATTGCCAACCACAGCAAAGCTGCATTAATGTTCCTCAATTATCAACACATAACATCCAAGAAGATAACTGCAGTGAATTGATTCTTTACTTTCAATTAGATTCCTGCAGGTTTTTGAAAATTAATAATATGCTGTTCATCATTCAGTTTAAAATGTAAAGATGTAGGAGCCGTATACAAAGGCAGAAAGTCGAGGTAAACTGGGTGTTGTGGAGATGCTCGGGCGGATCCCCAGGGCACCTTCAGCAAAATAAACTATCCAGGCATACACTGTAACTTCAGTGTTACAGAAATATCTTGTGGACAGGTACTACATTGAAAGAAGTGAACATTAATTTCAGACCCACCTACATACATTTGTATGCTCTTATAAGAGTAGATGAAAGGAAATAAGAGGAAATGAAACTCATGTACTCAAACAGAAATGTACCAAGTGCTCTGCTACTGCTCTGCCCAGGACCATAAGAAACTACAGAGAGTTATGAACACAGGCCAGATCAGACACAAGCCAACCTTCCATCCATTGACTGAATGTACATTTCTTGTTGCCGCAGAAAGCCAGCCAACACCATTAAAGACCCTCCCGCCCCGATTAAACTCTCCTCCAACCGCTTCCGTCAGTCAGGAGATACAAAACCATAAACACAGAGAACAAGGTGTTCAAGACTAGCTTCTTCCCCACTGGTATTTGAATTCGGAATGGACCGCTCAAATGTTAAACCTAATGTTGATCTTGCTTCTTGAGCACCTTCCTTGTAGCTGTACCTGTGTATCCCTCACTCTGTTCAATCACCCGGTGGCCTTTGTGTCTGTGCACTGAACATTCGCTGCACTGCAAACAGAACAAGTTTTTTTTCCCCCAAAGTACATCGGTAAATGTGACAATATAATAATAAATTAAATCAAATGAGGGTTTATTGAAAAATGGTAAATGACGGAGATGATGGAAGAGTAACCCTGTCTATCAGCAGAGCCAGTGGACTACCTTGTGAGGGAAGAAACATTGCATGGTGTCTATTGCTCAATGTTGGGGGAGGGGGGGGGTGGACGTTGCTGCAGTTTCATGGAATGCTGCATCACTGAGAAAGTTGCTGAAATGGCAGAGATGCTGCAAAAATGAAAGATACCCCGAACAGTAACAGAAATTGGAACAATGGCAGTCAGGGTCATTGTTGGAGTCAATGGCTCTGGGGGAAGTATTGGTTGAAAAGACAATGGTCCAGCTGGGAGTTGGAGAAGGTTTGGAGACATAGAGACTTCATGCACAGAAAATAAAAATGCACTTTGCCCGATAGAATCCATGAAACAATTGCCTCAGAATTCTCATCCAGTTTTCCAGCATTAAGTCCATAACCCAGGCATTCCAAGTGCACATTTAAAGTTCAATGCCATCGGGGATCTGCTTCTTACAGGAAGTATCCTTACAGGAAGTAACTTCCACATTGTCACAACACTTCCGGTGGAAAACTCAAACCTCTGCCTCTCTGCATCTATGCTCCTGGTCATTGACCTTGACCACAAAGGGGAAAACATAGTTCCTTATGTGCTGTCTATGCTCCTTATAACAATATACTTTTAAATGATGCCCCTATCAATCCCCCCTGCTCCAAGGAAAACAATCCCAGTCCATCCAATCTCCCTTCATACCCAAGACTTTACTACCTTGGAGTCTTCCAGGAAAGTCTCTATCTTCTTTCAGACAATCAAAGTACTCCAGCATTCTAGTAGCCTAGCCAATATTTTATACAGTGCCAACATATTGTCCCTGCTCCTAAACTCTATGTCTCGCATTTAAAAGCCAAAAAATCCCAATACCTTCTCAACCATTTCATCGACCTGTCCTACTACCTTAAGATCTTCATGTGCACCAAGATCCCCCTGATTCAGTATTTCCCAGGTTTCTATATTCATAATGTATCCCTTGTGTTTTGTGTCCCACCAAGTGCAACAGCTCACATTCATGGATTGAATTCCAATTTCCAACAACTTTTGCTGAACTTATCCTGGAAATCCCCTGATATGCAGAGTTCACAGCATTTCCGAGTACCACCTTATATCTTTCATTGAACATTGTGACCCTGTAATTTCCCTGTTTCCGCCTTCAATACATCCCACTGCTCTGACATGGACTTACTTAAAAGTTTCTGCTCTCGGTCTAATCACACCCGATCTTATTCCCACAATTTAGAACTTTGATTTCCCCATCATCCTTGCCTTTTTCCATGTTAATCTTGAGTTATGATTACTGCCTGCAAAATGCTTCCTCACTGAGAGGTCAGCCCAGCTTCATTACTGAAAAATAAATCCAGGATCACTGTCAAAGTGGGGGAAGGTAATGGAACAGTCTGGGATTAGCCAGGTGAAGCTATGAACTGTGTTGTAGGAAAGAGAGATTTAAAAACCCTCCAGTTTATCCAGCAGACAGCAACAGAAGGATAAGCGGTTCCAACAGCTGCCAATTGTTCCAGAATCAGAGGTAAAGCAGGAACACCCAGGATAAGAGACGGATTATGGGGTGGGGGAGCTATACCATTCAGAATGGCGGAGAACTGGAATCTAATAAATATTATCCAACCTGAACATTCGGGGGGAAGCCATGGGAAATCGTCAAGGGTCATTTGACAGAAAATGATTTGCTCTCTCACTGAGAATGGGTCATG
>NW_025206958.1:7673-9223 GCF_004010195.1 Chiloscyllium plagiosum | reverse complement strand
CATAGGGACACCCTCCATCCACAAACAGCAGGCCCCACTGCAGGTTACAGCTTTGAACCGAGACATGGATGGAACGAGCTGTGAGAGGCAGTGGTGATGGTGGGTAAAATTAAACATTTAAAAGGCATGGGTATATGAGCAGGAAGGATTTAGAAGGATATGGGCCAAATGCTGGTAAGTGTGGCTAGTTTAATTTGCGATATCTGGTCAGTATGGAGGAATTGACAAAGGGGCCGTTTCTGTGCTGCATGATTCTGTAAGGAGAAAATTATTCCTCAAATCTTCAGCACCCCCATAATTGGAAAAGTCAATCCATGCTCCTCAACAGTTACCCAAGCCAACAATGGATTCTGAACATCCAACAGTCAGAGCTAACAGAATCTGAAACCCACACGGTGTAAAGGAGATTAACCAGCTCAAAACCCTTTTACTGTAGCGTTCCCTAAAGTAGGAAGGAGGAAATGTGCTGCTATCAGTACAACTGCACAAACACAGATACACGCAGGAATGTGAGAACACTGGGTTTATGAGATCCACTGCACTGACTGACCAAGATCCATTGCAGTTCTATACTTGCTGTTATTTCCAATAACTCCTTCCCTGAAAGTAGCCTCCAGTCTAAGGTGCGACTCAGGAGTTCATTACATTTGACGAAGGATAATAATGCAGTAAAGCAATGAAACAACAGATTTTTAAAAAAAATCTAATTTAACTGTCTGATATTTCAACGAGGGAGTGTGTATAACACTGAATATTACATCAGAATGTTGTTACTTCAACAACAAGGAAACCAGGGAGATCTCATCCACAAAGTGTAAATAATTATAGACACTTACCAGGGACACCAATGATGGCAAGAACCATGTAGAAAACTTTCTTAGCTAAGTCAATTGGCCAATGCATTTTCAATGCAGAGTGGTAATCCTTTATTCTTGCACATAAAAATGTAAGCAATAAACTCTGATGTGTACATTCTCTGCGTGTTTCCATTATATTCTGTGTGATCTCCACTGGGAGACTGGTGTTGCAGCTCTGATGATGACAGCTTCATCATTCCCAGTTGGTAGAAGATGTTTCTCACTGAAATTGGATTGTGACAGGGAAGGGATGACCTCATCGAGGGAAGAATCATCATTGGAAACTGTGTTCATTGTTGTTGGATGCATTCCTCCAATTTGTCAACTCTCTGGAGACAGTTTTTAATCAATCTGCTCAGAGATGTAACACTGCACCTGTGGAAAAGACAGAACTTGAAGCCAGGGCCAGCGGCCCAGAGCTGGGGACACTGCCCCTTTACTAGTCCATTCACTGTACATCATGGAGCTCTGCACCAATGCAAATAGGAACTTCAAGGCCGGATCATATCACGTTAAGGATGTGTAGCCGCTGACTCATTAGAAAACTCAGTAATTGTCGCCACTTTATGAACAGAGAGGCAGCCTGCTGTTGTAATAATGCAGCCTTCACATAAAGAGATTACATTGCTTTCTAGTGGATGGATATGATTTTGTTTGCTGCATCAACCCTGTTTTCCTCTTCCTTAATGCACC
>NW_025206958.1:5911-6975 GCF_004010195.1 Chiloscyllium plagiosum | reverse complement strand
CTGTTGAAATCACCATTTAGAGAATCTCTCAGAGTTTTGCCAGCTCTGGAAGTGTAACAGCAGCTGGTATCCCATCCTAAAACGTTTGGAAAACTTCTGACAGATGGATCTCATTGACTTCATCTCGGGGTTTTCCATTGAACATCGCTTCAAAGGTGCCACTGTGCGATGGCTGAGATCTGAACCCATACCAACTGCTTTGAAGGCAGCCATGCTGCCCACTAAACCCCCATCCCCTGCCAGCTGGGTGCTCGCTATTCTCAAACACACTTAACAACACCGACATCATCACCAATTGAATTGGGGCTGAAATAAAAACAGAAATAGCTGGCAAAGCTCAGCAAGTCTGGCAGCATCAGCATCAGAATCCCTCAGTTCTGAAGGAGAATCACTGGACTTAAAAAGTTCCCTCTGCTTTCTCCCCACAGATCCTGCCGGCCTGCTGAGTTTCCCCAACAATCTCCATGTTGGGTTTCAGCCCTCCGGGATCTGCAGGACTGTGTTTGTAATCCCGGAGTAGATGTTGACCCACGGAAGGGGATATTGGGTCAGGTGACGGTCTACCTCATTCATTGGGGCAGATGTCAAGGAGCATCTTAAACCGGAGAGGGATCGGGGGGGATTGGAGCCGTTTATAGAGAGAGTACAGAAGGTAAGACATCTCAGCTCAAAGCATGTCACTTAATATTGAAGATGGCAGAGGGGCAGATGAGCTGAGACAGGGTGGGAGCTGGGCGATATTGATGATGTGGAAGGACAGTGTGTGCATCTGATAACATTCTGTCAGTCTGACTAATAGCAGTCATTCCTGGCACTGGATTCACTGAGGGGTGAAGGGTCAGTGAACAGAGCGGACTGTCCCTGTTATTCTGTTCCTGACTCTCCAGCTCCTGCTCTGTTAGTGACCTCTGTTAGTCTCCTGGGAAATGTGTATTCTCCAATAGTGTCCGGGCTAAGGAATATCATTCCGAAATAACTCCTGTCCGAGGTAATAATGATCAATGTGTCTGTGTCTCCTCCTCTGTTCGGTACATGTCATTGTTCAGGATTGTGGGCACATTTAT
>NW_025206958.1:0-4139 GCF_004010195.1 Chiloscyllium plagiosum | reverse complement strand
CTCCAAACTCTTCCTATTCATATACCTACCCAAATGCCTCTTAAATGTTGCAATTGTACCAGCCTCCACCATTTCCTCTGGCAGCTCATTCCATACACGTACCACCCTCTGCGTGAAAAAGTTGCCCCTTAGGTCTCTTTTATATCTTTCCCCTCTCACCTTAAACCTATGCCCTCTAGTTCTGGACTCCATGACCCCAGGGAAAAGACTTTGCCTATTTACCCGATACATGCCCCCCATACTTTTGTAAACCTCTATAAGATCACCCCTCAGCCTCCGACGTTCCAGGGAAAACAGACCCAGCCTGTTCAGCCTCTCCCTATAGCTCAAATCTCCAGCCCTGACTCTGGAACACCCTGTAGATTATAAACAACTATTACCTCATCCAGATTTCATTCCTGCTTGACCCTGTACCAATATTACCTCTTCCAGATTTCACTCCTGTTTGACTCTGTAACATCCTGTAGATTATAAACACCTATTACCTCTTCCAGACTTCATTCCTGCTTTTCACTGTAACAGTCTCCACACCACAAACAAGTATTACCACTTCCAGATTTCACTCCCGCCTGTCTCTAAAACATCCTGCTGACCATAACCAACTTTTACCTCTTCCAGATTACATTTCTGCTTGACCCTGTGACATCCTGCAAATTAGAAACAACGAGTCTCTATTAGATTTCATTCCAGCATGTCCCTAGAACATCATGCTGATTATAAACAACTATTACCTCTTCCAGATTTCACTCCTGCTTGTCTCTGTGACATCCTGCAGACCATAAACAAGTAGAGCTCTTCTAGATTTCATTCCTGCTTGTCCCTGTGAAATTCTGCAGACTAGAGACAACCATTACCTCTGCCATATTTCACTCCTGTCCCACCCTGTAACATCCTGCAGACCATAGACAACTATTACCTCTTCCAGATTTCACTCCTACCTGTCACTGTAACATCCTGCAGATCATAAACAACTATTACCTCGTCCAGACTTCACTCCTACCTGTCACTGTATCATCCTGCAGATCATAAACAACTATTACCTCTTCCAGATTTCACTCCTACCTGTCACTGTAACATCCTGCAGATCATAAACAACTATTACCTCGTCCAGACTTCACTCCTGCTTCTCCCTGCAACATCCTGCAGATCATAAAGTATTAATTTCTCTTCCGGATATCACTCCTGCTTGTCTCTGTAACATACTGAAGACTATAAACAATTATTACGTCTTGAGAATTCATTCCTGCTTGTCTCTGTACCATGCTGCAGATAATAAACCAATATTACCTCTTCCAGATTTCACTCCTGATTATCTGTAAACTCCTGCAGACCAGAAAAAATAATTACGCCTTCCAGATTTCATTCCTGTTTGTCTCTGGAACATCATGCTGATTACAAACAACTATTATTCTCTTTTCAATTTCATTCCTGCATGTCCCTGGAACATCATGCTGATCATAAACAACTATTATCACTTGCAGATTTCATTCCTGCTTGTCTCTGTGACATCCTGCAGACGAGAGACAACCATTACCTCTGCCATATTTCACTCCTGTTTGACCCTGTATCAGTCTGCAGACCAAAAACAACTATTACCTCTTCCAGATTTCACTCCTGCTTACCTCTGTACCATCCGGTAGTTTATTAACAACTATTACCTCTTCCAGATTTCACTCCTGCTTTTCTATGTAACATCTTTCAGATTATAAACACATATTACCTCTTCCAGATTTCACTCCTGCTTGTCTCTGTAAAATTCGGCAGTTTATAATCAAATATTAGCTCTTCCAGATTTCATTCCTGCTTCTCTCTGTAACATTCTGCAGACTGTAAACGAATATTACCTTTTCCAAATTTCACTCCTGCCTGTCCCTGTAATATCCTGCAGATTATAAACAACTATTACCTCTTCCAGATTTCATTCCTGCTTGCCTCTGTAACATTCTCCAGACCATAAAAAATTATTACCTCTTTTATTTTTCACTCCTGATTGTCTCTGTAACATCCTGCAGACAATAAACAACTACTACCTCTTCAAGATTTCACTCCTGCTTCTGTCTATAACGTCCTGCAGACCAGAACCATCTATAACTTCTTCCAGATTTCATTCCTGCTTGTGTCTAAAACATCCTGCAGACACTAAGCAACTATTACCTCTTCCAGATTTCACTCCTGCTTGTCTCTGTAATATCATGCTGATCATAAACAACAATTACCTCGAACTGATTTCACTCCGGATTGTTTCTGTAACTTCCGGCAGATTATAAACAGCTATTACCTCATTCAGATTCCATTCCTGAATGTCCCTGTAAAATTCTGCAGACCAGAAATAACTATCACCTCTTCCGAATTTCACTCCTGTTTGACACTGTAACATTGTTCAGATTATAAACAACTATTACCTCTTCCATTTTTCTCTCCTGTTTCCATCTGCCACATCCTGCAGGCCATGAACAACTATTACCTCGACAAGATTTCACTCCTGCTTACCTCTGTAACATCCTGTATATTATAAACAACTGTTACCTCTTCCAGATTTCACTCCTGCTTACCTATGCAACATCCTGCATTTTATAGACAAGTATTACCTCTTCCAGATTACATTCCTGCTTACCTCTGTAACATCCTGCAAATAATAAACAACTAGTACCTCTTCCAGATTCCATTCCTGCTTGTCTGTGTAACATTCTCCAGGCCATAAAAAAGTATTACATTTTTTATTTTTCACTCCTGATTGTCTCTGTAACATCTGGCAGACAATAAACAACTATTACCTTTTCCAGATGTCACTCCTGCCTGTCTCTGTAAAATACTGCAAACCATAAACAACTATGACCTCTTCCCGATTTCATTCCTGCCTGTCTCTGCAACATTCTGCAGACCATAAACAACTATTACGTCTTCCAGATTTAGTCCTGCTTGTCTCTGTACCATGCTAGAGATCATAAACAACTATTATCTCTTCCCGATTTCACTCCTGCTTGTCTCTGTAACATTCTGCAGACAAAAATGAATTTTTCCTCATCTTAATTTCACTCCTGCTGGTCTCTATAACATCCTGCAGACCACAAACAATTATTACCTCTTCCAGATTTCACTCCTGCTTATCTCTGTAAAATACTGCAGACCATAACAAACTTTTGCCTCTTCCAGATTTCACTCCTGAATGTCTCTGTACATCCTGCTGACAATAAACAACTATTGCCTCTTCCAGATTTCACTCCTTCTTGTCTCTGTAACATTTTGAAGACAAAAACGAATATTACCTTTTCTTAATTTCACTCCTGCTTGTGTCTATAACATCCTGCAGATGACAAGCAACTATTACCTCTTCCAGATTTCACTCCTGCTTGTCTCTGTAAAATACTGCAGACCATAACAACTATTACCTCTTCCAGATTTCACTCCTGCTTGTCTCTGTAAAATACTGCAGACCATAACAACTATTACCTCTTCCAGATTTCATTCCTGCTTGTCTCTGTAAAATAGTGCAGACCATACACATCTATAACCTCCTCTAGATGCATTTTATAGACAAGTATTACCTCTTCCAGATTCTATTCCTGCTTGTCTCTGTAACATTCTCCAGGCCATAAAAAAGTATTACCTTTTTTATTTTTCACTCCTGATTATAAACAACTATTACCTCTTCTCGACTTCACTTCATCTTGTTACTGTAATATCCTGCAGACCATAAACAAGTTTTACCTCTTCCAGATTTCACTCCTGCTTGTTTCTGTAATATCATGCTGATCATAAATAACAATTACCTCGAACTGATTTCACTCCTGATTGTCTCTGTAACATCCGGCAGACAATAAACATCTCGCAGACTATAAGCAACTATTTTGCCTTGGAGAAAGTGAGGACTGCATCTGCAGTCCTCACTTTCTCCTCGAAGATTTTGACCTACTGCGAATCCTCTTACAAGGATGCCTTCCTTGAAGAAGCTCTCTTCCTCCCTCTCTCACTGCACCCCCCAGGTCATCTCCTCTGCACAGAAGCTCTTCAGCCACATTCTCAAACAGACTCGCTACCACAGCCACATCTCCTTCCTCAGCACCTGCCTACGGAACTGACTGACCCCGCACGGACTCCGGACTACCTTCAGACCAACAAAATTTGGACCCAACCAGGAC
>NW_025206957.1:6318-12275 GCF_004010195.1 Chiloscyllium plagiosum | reverse complement strand
GTACGAATGAATGGAAGATTGTCTTCCATGATAATCTGGGCTGTGCACACAACCATCAGTTGTTTTTTTATGGTCCTGGGAAGACCAATTGCCGTCACACTATTATGCACATGAATAGAATGCTTTCAGTTGCCAGTAAGCAGAACACTTGGAGAAGGCAGTTCAAAAATATTTAGATGAAGCAAATGGCTGTTAAATGGATATCCAAATTCTGGTTGCTGTTTTGACAACAATTGAAATTTTAGCAATAAATTTTAATTATGTCCAAGATACCAAAACACAATTGAGTTTATTTTATTGCCAACATCCAAACAAAGAGCCATCACATGCTTCTAAAGAATTAAGAAGCCATCACCATCACAACGAGAGAGAAAGAGACAGACACGTATAAGGAGAGAGAGAACACAGCGAGTGAAACAGAAGGACAGTCAGTTAAACAGAGAAAGGAAACAAAACAAGAAACAATCACGTGGACAGGGAGAAGGTGAGATAATAAGTTCAGTGAAAGAAACAGAAGACAGGGAAAAGGAAAACACAGGGAAACAGACAGTGCGAGAGAAATAGTGAGATACAAAGGACACAGGGAGCTGGGGATGGGGAATGGGAGGTGCTGGGGGTGAGGACCGGTGAGAGCTGGGAGTGAACACTGGAGGGAGCTGGGGGGAGGGAGGTGAAGATTTACTTTGACCTGTACCAAGATGCACAGGCAAATCATATTAAGCAAGGATGTACAGAACAATGCTGTAAGACATCTCTGAGAGGCATGCAGGTAACGTTGCACAGGGCGTGCGATAGGCGAGATCAACATGAACAAGATCAACATTATCTGAGATTGCAGAGTACATTTATCAGTCTAATAACAGTCTGGAAGAAACTATTCCTGAACCAGTTGCTCTGTGTTTTCAAGCTTCTGTACCTTTTAGCCTGATAGAAGAGGGTGGAGGATACCATTGCTGGAGTCTGATGGGTCTTTGATACTGTAGGAACAAGGAACATCCCAGCACAGAAACACGCCATTCGGTGGTCCAAGCCTGTGCCAATCCAAATCCTCTATCTAAACCTTTCGCCTATTTTCTAAGGGTCTGCATCCCTTTGCTCCCTGCCCATTCTTGTATCTTTCCAGAAACATCTTAAATGAAACCACTGGTCACAGTTCTCCATGTTGAGAAACTCCCTTCCCCTACTATTCTCTGCGTCCTGTTGCCCAGGCAGGTCTTTACCCACGTAGCTAGCGCACTATGCGACTTCACTTTCTCCATAACCCGACCGTGGGGAAACATACACACGCCTTCCTGAAGTCCATGTACATGACACCTACAGTCTCTCCCTCATCAATCAACTTTGTCATTTCCTCAAAGAATTCTATTGAGTTGGTAAGACATGACCTTCCCTGCACAAAACCATGTTGCCTATCTCTGATAAGACTATATTCATCCAAATGAGAATAGATCCTATCCCTCAGTATCTTTTCTAACAGGTTCCCTACCCCTGACATCAGTCTCACTGGTCTATAATTGACTGGATTATCCCTACTACCTTTCTTAAACAAGGGGATTAACAATTGTCCAGTCTTCCGGGACCTCAGCTGTGTTCAAGGATGCTACAAAGATATCTGTTAATGCCCCAGCTATTTCCTGTCTCGCTTTCCTCAGTAATCTGAGGTAGGTGTTGGCAGCCTTTCTGCGGCAACGAGCCATGTAAATTGGATCAATGGCTGGGATGTTCGAGTCCGTTTTGGTCAGAGCTGTGTACCCAACCTTCTATAGTTTCTCACGGTCGTGAGCAGAGCAGTTGCCGTACCAGCTGTTATGCACTCGGACAATGCGCTCTCAATGATGCATCTGCAGAAGTAGCTCATGCTGAACTTCCTGTATCACCTCACGAAGGAGAGGCATTGTTGAACTTTTCCGACCGTCGGACCAATGTGAGAAGTTCAAGACAGGTTGTCAGTTATCATCACTCCGAGGCACTTGATGCTCTGCACTCCCTCAAACGGTTGATGTAGATGGGGTTTATTCACCTCCTTTCTTCCTAAAGTCAATGATCAAACGTTTACGTTTGCCGGATCAGAGAGAGAGTTCATTTTCAACACACCATGCCACCGAGCTCTCTATCGCCTTTCTACATTCTGACGCATTGTTGTTTGATATCCGTACTGCTATAGTGATGTCATCATCGAACTTGTGGTTGGCGTTGTTTGGAATTTGGAAACTCATCCGTGGCTGTACAGGGAGTACGTATGGGGCTGAGGACACAGCCGTCGGTGTACAGCGAGAACATTCGGGGGCTGAGGAAATAACCGTTGATGTACCTGGAATACAGTTGGGGACTGAGGACACAGCCGTGGGTGTACAGGGAGTACAGTAGGGGGTTGAGGGCACGTCCGTGGGTGTACAGGGAACACACTAAGGGGCTGAAGTCACAGTCGTGGGTGTACAGGGGACACACTAAGGAGCTGAGGTCACAGCCGTGGGTGTACAGGGTGGACAGTAAGGGGCTGAGGACACAGCTGTGGGTGTACAGGGAATACAGTAGGGGGCAGAGGGCACGTCCTTGGGTGTACTGGGAACACACTAAGGGGCTGAGGTCACAGCCGTGGGTGTACAGGGAACACAGTAGGGGGTAGAAGGCACGTCCTTGGGTGTACTGGGAACACACTAAGGGGCTGAGGTCAGAGCCGTGGGCGTACAGGGAACACACTAAGGGGCTGAGGTCACAGCCGTGGGTGTACAGGGTGGACAGTTGGGGGCTGAGGTCATAGCCGTGGGTGTACTTGGAGTACGTAAGGGGCTGAGAGCATAGACGTGGGTGTGCATGGAGGACAGTGGTGGGCTGAGGCCACATTTGTGGGCGTACAGGGAGTACAGGAAGATGCTGAGGTCACAGCCATGGGTGTACAGGGTGGACAGTAGGGGGATGAGGACACAGCCGTGGGTGTACAGGGAGTATTGTCGGGTGTTGAGAACACATCCTTCAGCAGTTTAGTGTTGAGTGTTATTGTGGAGGAGGTAGTTTTAACCTATCTTCACGATTGCGGTCTGTGGGTCAGAAACATGAGGAGCCAGTTGCAGAGGATCGAACCCGAGACGAAGGTCGCAGAGTTTTGTGATTAGTCTGTAACGGATAATGATTTTGAAGGTGCAGCTTTCGGCAATGAGCAGGAGTCTGGTGTAGGTTTCCTTGTTGTCCAAATGTTCCAGGAATGCGTGCAGGGGTCGGACATCCGTTGTGAACCTATTATATCAGTCAGCAAATTATACGGAAGCAGGTCAGGCTGGGAGACTGGAGTTGGTGTAGACCATAACCAGCCTCTCAAAGCACTTCATGATTATTGAGTCGGAGCCACTGGGTGGTAGTCTATAAGGGCACGTTCCATGTGCTTTCTCACTTACGAGGATGATGATGGCCTTCTTTAATCAGATTGGGACTTCGGCTTCTGGAGGGAGAGGCTGAAGTTGTATGTGAATACCTCTGCTAGTTGGTACAAACAGGATCTTAGTGCTCAGCCGGGAAAACTCTCCAGGCCCATCACTTTCTTTCATTTGACTCACTGAAAGACTGATCATGCCTACAGCGGTGACAACAGACACAGGTACATCTGGGGCTTTCGCGGAAGGTGTCAGCTCTCAGTGACAGTCACACAGCAATTTATGATCGACATCCCCTCCCCCACCTCCCTCTGTCGTCTTCAACACAGTCAGCAATGAAACAAATTGCCATTAATAGACTGGGATCGTGCGCCATCAAGTTCTGTGTCACCATAATGGGGTAAATTCATAATAAAATGGTGGGCAGGGTGGCAGTGCCAGTGTGCAAGGAGTGAAGACCTTGCAGGTGTAATTCCAGTCAAGCCACTGCTTAAACCTAAATGGAGTAAAGCATGTTGAGCGTTGTGCATTTTCAATGGTGGAAAGTCCTTATGTAGTCAGGAAGTGCCATTTACGTGAACCATCTGACCTGATAAAAGGCTTCATGCAATCTGAAACACAAAAAGAGTTTGGAGTCCGCGCCTTCTCTTACGGTTAATGCACAGGTTCAGTTGGCAGTTAGGAAAGCAAATGCAATGTTAGCATTCATTTCAAATAAGTGAGAATACAAGAGCGGAGACATATTGCTGAGAATGTAATGTGCTATGGTCAGACGGCATTTGGATTATTGTGAGCTGTTCTGAGGAAGGATCTGCGGGTGTTGGACATGATCTATCCTGGCAATGATGGCTTGTCATATGAACGGCAGTTGAGGTCTCTGTGTCTGTACTCAATGGAATTTAGAAGAATTGGGGGGAGCTTCGGATTGAAACTGAGCGATTACTGCAAAGATTGATACAGTTAGAATATAGAAGATATTTCCACTCGTCTTAGAGACTAAGACAAAATGGCACAGTTTCAGAGTGAAGAGATAGGCTAAATAGCCTAAATCTATTGTTATATTTCATGCCCTTATGGTCATACAGTCTATTATTCAGTGCAGAGTTGAAAGTCTCAGACCTGCTGTTGTACTCCTTGTATCTGTACGTTGATTTGACTTCACCTTCTGGTCAATGGTAACCCCTGTACTACGGAGGGTGGGAGAATTCAGTGCCAGTCAGTAGAGCAGTAATACGTTGAATATAAGCTGCTATCTGTGAGTCTCATCTGGCGGGAATACATTGCCTCTACGATGGTTGTCATTTTCAGTCTGGTATATTTGAAGGATCGATTCTGTTACGCTAATATTGTTGAATTTAACAAAACAGGTGCAATTTATCACAGCGCTCAGCAACAATACATAATGGAACACTGAACACCTTTCTAATAACAGAAAGATCTAAAATGTTCATCATCAGAAACACTGCTTTCCTGTTCATGTTCAAATCAGACAACTTGTCCTATCAAGGCGCTCAACTTGGAACTTTTTACATTTTTTTTCGGAAATGAGAATCGCTGGGTGGGCCCACCATTTCTTGTCCGTCCCTAGATGCCCCCTTGAGAAGGTGGTGCTGAGCTGCCTTCTTGTACAGCTGCAGTTCACCTGCTGTGCGTTGACCCACAATGTTATGAGGGAGAGAATTGCAAGGTTTTGACCCAGCAACAGTGAAAGAATTGTGATATATTTCCAACTCAGGATATTGACTGGTTTGGAGGGGAGTTTGAATGTGGTGGTGTTCGCAAAGGCTGCTGCTCTTGTCATTCTAGGTGGAAGTGCTTGTAGGTTTGGAAAGTACTGTCTGAGGATCTTTGTAGAATTTCTGCAGTGCATCTTGTAGATAGTACACACTGCTGCAACTAAGCGTTGGTATTGAAGGGAGTGAATGCTTGTGGATGTGGTGCCAAACAAATGGGCTGCTTTGTCCTGGATGGTGTCAAGCTTCTTTCGTGTCGTTGTGGCTGTACTCATTCAGGCAAGTGGGGAGTATTCCATCTCACTCCTGACTTGTGCCTTGTAGATGGTGAACATGCTTTGGAAAGACAGGAGGTGGGTTACTCACGCAGTACTCCTAGCCTCTGATCGGCTCTTATATTTACGTAGTGAGTCCAGTTGAAGTTCTGGTGAATGGTAACCCCATGTGTATAGATAGGGAGTGTGGAGTGGGGAATGTAGTGACAAATATGCTGCTGAATACCAAGTGTTTATATTGTTTCTTACTGGTGATGGTCATTGTCTGACATTTGTGTGATGCGAATGATACTTGCCACTTGACAGCTCATGTCTGGAGATTGTCCAGATCTTGTTGCCTTTAGGCATGGACTGCCTCAGTACCTGAGCATTTGCGAATGGTGTTAGACATTGTGCAGTCATCATCGAATATGCTCATTCTGACCTTATGATGGATAGAAGGCCATTGATGAAGCCACTGAAGATGTTTGGACCTAGGTTTCATCTGGAGGGCCACTGAAGATGTTACGTAGTATGGTGATGAAACGTCTGTAAATGAACATTCCAGTTCATGGAGCAAACCTGCATCAACATTATCCTGA
>NW_025206957.1:3194-5885 GCF_004010195.1 Chiloscyllium plagiosum | reverse complement strand
TCCAACAACATCCACGATCGGATTAGGAGGACTGCAGAGCTTAAATCTGATGCATTCATTGTGGGATAGCTCAGTTCTGTCTGTCCCTTGCTGTTTATATTATTTGGCACACAAGTGTTTCTGTTTGGAAGCTCCAGCAGATTAAATTTTATCTTTGTATATTCCAGGTTCTGCTCCTGGAATGCCCTCCTGCACTCTCCATTGAACCAGAGTTGATCCTCTGGCTTGATGGTAATGGTTGGTAATTGGATATTTTGGGCTGTGACATTAAAGATAGTGCTTGAGTACAGTTCTGGTTCTATTGATGGTCCACTGTGTCTTATGGACGCTCAGTCTTGAGTTGCTAGATCTCTTCGAAGTCTGTAACATTTAGCATGGTGATAGTGCCACACAACACAAAAGAGTTTATTTTGAATGTCACCGTGAGACTTTTACCGATACTGTCATGGACAGATATATCCGCAGTTGGTAGATTAGTAAGGATGTGGTTCATATATGATGTTTTCCCTCTTGTTCTTTCCCACACCACCTGCTGTAGACCCAATATAGTGGCTATGCTCTTTTTTGGACCCGACCAGCCTGATCAGTAGTACTGCTGCCGAACCATTCTTGTTGGTCGACTTTGAAATCTCCCAGCCAGAATACACTTTGTGCCCTTACCACAGTCAGTTCTTTCTCCAAGTGTTGTTTAACATAGAGGAGTACTGATTCATATGAGGAACGACGTTACGTGGAAATCAGTAAGAGACATCGTTGTCCATGTTTAATCAGAAGCCATGGGACTTCATTGGCTCTGGAGTCAATGTTTGGGACTCCCAGAGCAACAACCTACCGACTGTACCTCACTGAGCTGGCCCCTCTGCTGGATCGGCCCTGCCTTTGGGGCAGGACATATCCAGGGATGGTAATGGTGGTGTCGAGGTTATTTCTGTCAGGTATGATTCCGTGAGTATGACTATGTCAGACTGTTGCTTGAATAGTCTGTAAGACAGTTTTCCCAGTATTGGCACTACCCATTAGATGATAGTAAGGAAGACTTTGGAGGTTCTACAGTGACGTTTCGAATGTTGACTTTTCTGGTGCAGGGTTTGATGCCAGGTGGTCCAGCCGGTTTCATTTCTTTGAAACTTTGTAACGATTGGTACAACTGAATGACTCACTGGACCATTTCAGGGGGCGATTGAGAATCAATGACATTGCTCTGGGTCTGGAGTTGCATGTCAGCCAGACCAGGTAAGGATAGAAGATTCCTTCATTGAAGGATATTAGTGATCCAGGTGGATTTTTTTTTGAAAATCGGCAATGATTTCATTTTCATAGGTAGATTCATAATTCCAGGGATATTGAATTGAATTTCCACCATCTGCAGTGGCGGGATTCAAACTTGGGTCCAAAGAACAGGTGCTGATTTTCAGGATTGATAATGTATCGGTAAGACCATCAAGCCTACTTGGAACCACAAGATGTTCTCAACTGCCATTTCTTGTTTTGCCCTGTTTTTCATTAATTGCTTATGTTATTCTGTAATCTCATCCTTCATTAAATCCTGATTGAAATACACAGTCATTAACGTCCTCTCGACTGCTTGAATTGCATTTAATCCGTTTCGTTAGAACACACATTTCAAGGCAGCTGCCCATCAGAAAAGACCAGGAAGTAAGAACGGCTGACTGTGCACTGTACGTGTAACCGGACCAGCGTGTCTGTCCAGGCACGTAAAGTATTTATTGTGGGTCAGAGAACGTCCGAATTATTAGAGCACAGATGGAGGCCATTCAGCCCATCGAGGAGTCACAAGCTCTCCAACTGCACAAACGGAGATAGAGAGATTGTGTGGCGATCGATGATGTGTGAGAGAAATAAACAGAGAGAAAGAAAGTGAAAGGAGATAAACTGAGATTTAATTGAAAGAGGAGTGACTGGCTGAGTGGAAAAGCTGTAAGATCATGGTGAAGTTAGATAGATCAGGAGACCGCATTAGGGTATATAAATATGCACAGACAGTAATTAGAAGTTTTATTGAGAAATTCCGCTGGACGCCATAACATGTGAGCACTATGCTGATATTGGCTGCCTTCCCAGACTATTTATTTCCAATAATATCACAGAATTTACTGACAGATAAACAGAACCCATTAGGCAATAGATTGGTTCCATTCAGAAAGCAGAGTTTTTAAATAAACTGTGCCAAGAGCAGCAGGAAATGATGACACCCTCCCCCCCAACTGTGTGAGAGACCACACAGTTTGAGAGGCCAGAGAATCACAGTGAGGGGATCACTGACAGAGGGGAAATCAGCACCTCAGCTGTGGGTGAAATAATTATTGATAAAGTTTGAACACCACTTACCTAGTTTTGTAATCCGCATTTCAATTTATACAGCACAGTATCAGGAGTGCATTTTAACAAACGTATCTCTTTGTACTTTGCATATATTGGTATGTGCAGAAAATCATTTTGTTTCTGGATTTTATATTGCATGAATGCATTTCAAACAGAAATGCATTTTAACAACCTTATCTCTTTGTACTTTGCATATATTGGTATGTGCAGAAAATCATTTTGTTTCTGGATTTTATATTGCATGAAAAGCACAGTAACAGAAATGCATTTTAACAACCTTATCTCTTTGTACTTTGCATATATTGGTATGTGCAGAAAATCATTTTGTTTCTGGATTTTATATTGCAT
>NW_025206957.1:0-2706 GCF_004010195.1 Chiloscyllium plagiosum | reverse complement strand
CATAGGTTTACGGTGAGAGAGGAAAGATATAAAAGAGACCTAAGGGGCATCTTTTTCACGCAGAGGGTGGTACGTGTATGGAATGAGCTGCCAGAGAATGTGGTGGAGGCTGGTACAATTGCAACATTTAAGAGGCATTTGGATGGGTATATGAATAGGAAGGGTTTGGAGGGATATGGGCCGGGTGCTGGCAGGTGGGACTAGATTGGATTGGGATATCTGGTCGGCATGGACGGGTTGGACTGAAGGGTCTATTTCCACGCTGTACATCTCTATGATTCTATGACTCTATTCTGAGGCGTAAGATATGCATGCATTTGGAAAGACAGCGTTTGATTAAGAATAGTGAGCATGGGTTCGTGTGTGGGCTAACATGCTTCACAGAGTGACCAGGAAGGTTGATGAGGGCAGGGTGGTAGACGTAGTCTATTTGGATTTCAGTAAGGCCTTTGATAAGGTTCCACATGGTAGGCTGCTCTGGAAGGTTAGATCTCATAGAATCTGGGGAGAGCTGGCAAACTGGATACATAATTGGCTGATGGTAGGAAGCAGAGGGTAATGGTGGAAAGCTGCTTGTTGGACTGGAGGCCTGTGACTAGTGGAGTGCCTCAGGGGTCAGTGCTGGGCCCATTACTGTTTGTTATCGATATCAATGACTTGGATGGATTTGCTGCAGAACGCTGGTGAGGCCACACTTGAAGTATTGTGCTCAGTTTTGGTCACCTTGCTATCGGAAGTATGTTATTAAACTGGAAAGAGTGCAGAAGAAATTTACAAGGATGTTGTCAGGACTTAATGGTCTGAGATATAGGGAGAGGTTGTACAAGCTCGGACTTTTTCTTTAGAGCGTAGGAGAATAGGCAGGGGGTGGGGGACCTTACAGAAGAGTATAAGATCATGGAAGGCATGGATAAGGTGAATGCCCTCAGTCTTTTTCCCAGGGTTGGGGAATCGAGGGCTAGAGGGCATCAGTTTAAGGTTAGAGGGGAAAGAATAAAAGGAAACCTGAGGGGCAACTTTTTTACACAAAAAGGTGATATGCATCTGCAATAAGCTGCCAGCAGAAGTGGTTGAGGCAGGTACATTTAAAAGGGATTTGGACAAATACATGGATAGGAAAGGTTTAGAAGGATATGGACCAAGTGCAGGGAAATGGGATTAATGTGGGTTGACATTTTGGGTGGTATGGATCAGTCTGGGCCAAAGGGCCTGTCTCCGTGCTGGAGGGCTCTATGACTCCAGGAGAACATCTCTGTGCTGTCCTTCGAAACTGTATCACTAAGTCTTTTACAACCACCATCAATAACTGACACGTCATCTTGATGATAAGGCAGTACCATGGACAGTGCAGCATTCCCTCTGGGGTGAATGCAAGCATTGATTTGTGCTCTCAATCTTGAAGTGGGAGTTAAATCCAGAGCTTCTTGGTTAAGAAACATGTTCTACTGACCCCTGGAAGCTCAACCAGTATTCCCAACTTTGGGGGGACCCCCGATCCAGGGATCATAGTCGATGGAAATATGGTGAGCTATTTAGGACTTCGAACAGGAGAAATTTCTTCATCCAAAGAGTGGTGAGCCTGTGGAATTCTCTACCATAGAAAACAGTTGAGGCCAAGACATTGTATGATTTCAAGAAGGATTTAGCACTTGGGGCTAAAGGGATCAAACGATATTGGGGGAACAGGGAACTCTTTTGCCCCGGAGTTAAGGAGCCTGAGGGTTGACCTTATAGAGCTTTATAAAATCATAAGGACATAGATAAGATGAACAGCCAAGGTCTTGAGGTTATAGGTTTAAGGTGAGAGGGGTAAGATTTAAAAGGAACATGAGGGACAACATTTTCACACATGGGTTGGTGTGTGTATGGAACAAGCTCCCGGAGGAAGTGGTGGAAGCCGGTACAATTACAACATTCAAAGGACATTTGTACAGGTACATGGATAGGAAAGTTTTGGAGGGATAAGGATCATATGCAACTAGTTGTTTCCTTCACTCATGGGCTGTGGGCTTCGCTGCCTGGCCAGCATTTTAGATGCCCTTACTGAGTAGCCTGCTAGGTCATTTCAGAGGGCAGTTGGAAGTTAACCATATTGCTGTAGAGTTATATGTCGGACAGATCTGGTGAGGATGGCAGATTTCCTTCCCTGAAATACAATAGCAATGGCAATGGTTTCACGGTCATCAATACACTTTAATTCCAGATTTCTAAAAAGGTTTAGCTCCAAATTCCACGATCTGTCATGGTGGGATTTGACCTTTGGCGTCCAGAACATGAGGCGAGTTTCTGGAATGGTAGTCTAGTGATAAAGTCACTAGGCCTTGGCTTCCCCTAACATTTAGGCAGCATGGACAAACTGGGGCAAAGGGCCTGATTCTGTGCTGTAAGGCCCGATGACTCTATGACAGGATACTGAGTTGGATGATCAGCCACGATCATACCGAATGTCAGAGCAGGCTCAAAGGGCCAAATGGCCTACCCTAATTTCCTCTGTTTCTAATCTATTCTTTCTTTTCATAGGGAAATACAAAGCTGGCCAATTGTAAGGGGGAATATGAACATTGTGATGATGCTGTGGTTTTAAAAGGTATGTTTGGTCCTGGTTTCTTTTAGACAGAGATTGGGGGACAGGTGGGAAGCAGTCTATGAGAAAATGACCAACTTGTGAGATCTTGGGTTTTTTTTAAGTTGAAACAATAGAAGCAG
>NW_025206956.1:11277-12275 GCF_004010195.1 Chiloscyllium plagiosum | reverse complement strand
AACGGTGAGAGCGAGAGAGCAACAGAAACAGAGAGAGTGAGTAACAGGGTATGGAAACCTCTGCGAGGAATCAGAGGAAGATGGATCAAGGACAAAAACTAAAAGACAGAAAGGGAACTCCGAAAAGTGATAAATGGAGAAATCGAGGGCCAGAGTCAAGCAGGGTCACTGAAAAGTAATGGAAATGGATAGCATTGTTAAAAATACATGCCTTAAGGCTTTGTGTCTTAATGCACAAAACATTTGCAATAAAATGGATGAATTAATTGTGCAACTAGATAAAAACATGGAAGATCTATTCAGGACTAAGGAGATGCGACTGTAGGGTGACCAGGGATGGAGCTGAATATCCAGGGGTATTCAGTATTTCGAAAATAGGCAGAAAGGACAGGGCAGTGGATTAGCATTGCTAGTTCAAAAGGAAGTTAACACAATAGTGAGGAAGGATATTAACTCCAATGATGTGGAATCTGTACGTGTCGAGCTGAGAATCATCAAGAGGCATAAAACATTAATATATGTTGTATACGACCCCCAAACTATAGGGGTGATATTGGGAAGGCATTAACCAGGAAATTAGGTTGCTATAAAGGAATGTCTATAATTATGGGTGACTTTAATCTACACATGGATTGGGCAAATTAAATCAGTAAGAATACTAAAGAGATGGAATTCCTGGACTGTATAAGGAATGGTTTTCTGGACCAATACATTGAGGAATCAACTGGAAATCAGGCCATCCTAGATTAGGTATTGTGTAATGAGAAAGGAATAATTGATAATCTAGCTGTGTAAGGCCCTGTGGGGAGGAGTGACCATAATATGGTAGAATTCCTCATTAAGAAGGAGAGAGATGTAGCTGATTCTGAGACTAGGATCTTGAATCTAAATGAAGAAAACCGCGATGGTATGAGGTGCAAGTTGGCTCTGATAGATTGGTGCTGAAAATGTGTTGCTGGAAAAGCGCAGCAGGTCAGGCAGCATCCAAGGAGCAGGAG
>NW_025206956.1:0-11139 GCF_004010195.1 Chiloscyllium plagiosum | reverse complement strand
GTCCCTCCTCCCTATCTTTTATCTTCTCCTGCTGAACACTTTCTGCTCATTCCTGAAGAAGGGCATGTGCCCGAAACGTCGAATCTTCTGTTCCCTAGATGCTGCCTGACCTGCTGTGCTGTTCCAGCAATAAAGTTTCAGCTTTGATCTCCAGCGTCTGCAGACCTCACTTTCTCCCCAAAAGTGAAATGGAAAAGGTGACTAAACCGTGGTGTAGAAGGGAAAAATAAGATAATATTAGATCCAAGGGAGATGCATATAAATTGGCCAGAACAAAGCAGCAGTGGATCCAAAATTGGCTTCATGGCAAGAAACAGCAGGTGGTGGTAGAAGGCAGTTTGAATGGAGCCCAATGTGCAGTGGTGTACCACTGAGATCAGTGCTATGGGATCAGGGACCACCAAGGGTTATCTGGGTCATTGATAGTGAGGAAGTAGTTAGTTTAAAGGAGGATATGAACCGATTGCTCAGACGGGCAGATCACTGGCAGATGGAACTGAACCCGGATAAATGTGAGGGGATGCAGTCTGGGAGAAGGAACTAGACAAGGGAGCACTCAATGAATGGCAGGACACAAGGAAGCTCACTGGAACAGATGGATCTTGGGGAGTTTGTCCACAGATCCCTGAAGGTGGCAGGACAGAATAATTAAGGTGGTTAAGATGGCGTACAGGACACTTGTCTTTAACAAAGAGCAGGGAGGTTATGTTGAAGCTGTACAGGACTTTGTTGAGGCCACAGCTGGAGTACTGTGTGCAGCTCTGGTTACCACACTATCGGAAGGATGTGATTGCATTGGAGGGGGTGCAGAGGAGCTTCACCAGGATGTTGCTCGGGTTGGAGTATCTCAGTGATGGAGAGAGGCTGGATAAGCTCAGGTTGTTTTCACTAGTGCAGAGAGGGCTGAGGGGGGAACCTGATGGACATGTATAAGATTATGAGGCGCATGGACAGGGTGGATAGAAAGCAGCTGTTCCCCTTAGCTGAGAGGTCAATAACAATGGGGCATAGTTTTAAGGTGAAAGGCAGGAGGTTGAAAGGGAATTTGAGGAATGGCTTACACTGCCTGGTTTAGTTGGGGTGGGTTGGGGTGGGGATGGTGATGGTGATGTGTGGGGGTGCAGTTCAGACAGGAAACCTCACAACATTGAAAAAAAACACTTGGATGATTACTTGAAATGTGATAACTTTTAAGGATATGGACCTCGTGTGGGAAAGTCAGATTAATGAACATCTAATGTAGTTTGGTAGTACAGACTCGATGGCTTGAAGGACCTCTTCTGTAATGTACAGTTCAATGTCATGAGAATCGGGAACAGTTTAGAATTCAACAAGGACGATGGGATTGATTAAGGAAGGGAAAATACAGTACAAGAGTACTCTTCTGGGGAACATAAGTTTTGTAAAAGCTTTGCTCAGTATGTGAAAAGATGATTTGGAGGTCCTGGTGTTGGACTGGGCTGCACAAAGTTAAAACTCACACGGCATCAGGTTATAGTCCAAAAGGTTTATTTGGAAGCACTAGCTTTCAGAGTGCTGCTCCTTTGTCACGTAGCGACCCAATGAAGGAGCAGCGCTTCCAAACAAACCTGTTGGACTATAACCTGGTGTATGATTTTTAACTACATGAAGAGAGAAGGACTGGAGAAGAGAAATGTAGATCCCTTACAATAAGAAATAAGGGAATTCATAAATATCTGACCAACCAAATACCATACTTTGGTTCTGTTCTGACAAAAGGGGACACAATGAACATCCCAGAAATGTTGGACAATGCAAGTTCTATTGAGAGTGAGGAACGGAAGGAAATTAGTATTAATCAGGAAATAGTATTGGGAAAATTGATGGGATTGAAGGCAGTTAAATCTCTACGGCCTGATAATCTACATCACAGAGTACTTAAGGAAGTGGCTCCAGAAATAGTGGATGCATTGGTAGTCAGCTTCCAAGATTCTTTAAACTGTGGAATATTATAGACCAATCAGCCTGACATCAGTAGTGGTTAATATCAAAGACTTAATAGCAGAGCACCAAAACCTATAAAATTCAACGGATACACAGGGTAAACAGGGAGTTCCTGATCACTGAAGAGTCCAGAACCTGATGCTGATAGGCACTGTCCTGCCCCTCACATTGAGAAACACTGAGCACAGGGAGACTGAGTTACTTCCAACGTGTGGGTGGCACGGTGGCACAGTGGTTAGCACTGCTGCCTCACAGCGCCAGAGACCCGGGTTCAATTCCCGCCTCAGGCGACTCTCTGTGTGGAGTTTGCACATTCTCCCTGTGCCTGCGTGGGTTTCCTCCGGGTGCTCCGGTTTCCTCCCACAGTCCAAAGATGTGCAGGTCAGGTGAATTGGCCATGCTAAATTGCCCGTAGTATCAGATAAGGGGTAAATGTAGGGGTATGGGTGGGTTGCGCTTCGGCGGGTCGGTGTGGACATGTTTCCATACTGTAAGTATCTAATCTAATCTAATCTAAAAAAAAACCAGAGGCCACAGCCTAAGAATAAGGGGTAAGACATTTCGGACTGAGATGAGGAGAAATGTCTTCACCCAGAGAGTGGGGGGGGGGGTGACCCTTTGGAATTCTCTGCCACAGAAAGTGGTTGTGGCCAAAACACTGAATATTTTCAAGAAGGAGTTAGATACAATTCATATGGGTAACGGGATCAAAGGGGATGGGAGAAAGTGAGAACAGGGGACTGAGTTGGATGATCAACCATGATCGTATTGAATGGTGCACCATGCCTGAAGGGCAGAATGGCCTACTCTGGTTCCTATTTTTGATGATAAATCTTTCATATTACCTGGTAAACTGACAGGTTCTCTTGTTGGCACAGACACTGAAAGAAAGAGAACTTAATTACTGGATTAGGAATGATCTGCCCTGACTTCAGACACCCAGCAAACTGGAGGCTGAAGGGAACTGTCCTCAGAACCCCAGGCTCACTCACTCATCATCCAGGACAGTGGGGGGGGCTTCTTCAGACTCACCCTCATTCAACACATGCGTATCCTCAATCCCTCATCCTCCTCATCCCTCGCCTTTATCCATTCCCCACCATTATCCATCCCTCACTCCTCTCCAATCCCAGACCCTTCCCACAATCCCTCACTCTCCCCATCCCTCACCTTCCTCAACCCTCACCTTCCTCAACCCTCACCTTCCTCAACCCTCATCCTCACTGTATTCCATCCTGTGTCACACCCATACCCCTTGCCCTCATCCAACCCTCACCCTCACTGACTCTTGCCAACCCTCACCCTCCTATTGCTCACCCTTACTCTCCCATCGCTCTCTGTCACCCTCAACCTCGCCCCATTCTCCCTCTCCCTCACTCACCTTCACAGTCCAGACTTTGACAAAACTTAAAATCAACTCTTGGTCCAACACAGTCTCTGCCGCCATTGGTTGGTGCTGGGCTTGAGCAGTCACGTGATCTGGTCATGTGGCCAATTCCACCACAGCTGCGGGAACAGGAAGTCCAGGGGCTCCATGTGGAAAACTGTCCATCAGCCACACAGACAGTGAATGAGCAGTTCAGTTGTCCATTCCTGCATGTACTGAGTAGGAATACAGAATGGTCAGTACAGGTCTCACTCTAATCCCACTTCCCACACGAGGCCCACAGCCTGGAATGTTATGGCACTTCAAATGTTCATCCAAGTACATTTTAAAGCTCAGCTGGTCTGGCAGCACCTATAAAGAGAAATCAGAGTTCAGGTCCAGTAACTCCCAGTTCTGAGGAAGGGTCACTGCATCCGAAACGTTCACTCTGATTTCTCTTAACAGATGCTGTCAGACCTGCTGAGCTTTTCCAGCAACTTCTGTATTGTTTCTGATTTACAGCATCTGCAGTTCTTTTTAAAGGTTGTGAGCTTTCCCAACACCTGCCCTCCCAGACTGTGCATCCCAGGCCTCCCCTACCTTCTGGGTGAAAGTATTTTCCTGCATATCCCCTCTAAACCTTTCACTTTAAAATTATACCCCATCATTATTGACCCTTCGACTGAGGAGAATAGTTGCTTCCTATCCACCCTGTCCATACCCCTCATAATCTTACACACCTTTATCATGTTCCCAACCCAACCCTCTCTGCTCTAAAGAAAATAACCCGAGATTATCTCTCCATCACGGAATCTCTCCATCCCAGGCAACATCCTGATGAATCTCCTCTGCATCTCCTCCAATGCTATCACATCCAATTACTCACTTCTCATTTTCCTCAACCTTCCGACTCCTCCAGTCTCTTTCCTGGCTCTTTCAGTTGTTGAGTTGATGTACAGAGATGATCATTTTGTGCTGACTGATTCCATTCAGTGAGAACATAGAACAATATAGCATAGGACAGGCCCTTCGGCCCTCGATGTTGTGCTGATCTGTGCTCTAATCTAAGCCCATCCCTCTACACTATCCTGTCATCATCCATATGCTTATCTAAGGTCTGTTTAAATGCCCTTAATGTGGCTGAGTTAACTACATTGGGCAGGCAGGGCATTCCACACCCTTACCACTCTCTGAGTAAAGAACCTGCCTCTGACATCTGTCTTAAATCTATCGCCCTTCAATTTGTAGTTATGCCCTCTTGTACAAGCTGACGTCATCACCTTAGGAAAAAGACTTTCACTGTCTACCCGAACTAATCCTCTGATCATCTTGTATGTCTCTATCAAATCCCCTCTTAGCCTTCTTTTTTCCAATGAGAACAGACCCAAGTCTCTCAGTCTTTCCTTGTAAGACCTTCCCTCCAGACCAGGGAACAGCCTGGTAAATCTCCTCTGCACCATTT
Source organism: Chiloscyllium plagiosum (assembly GCF_004010195.1). Taxonomy (NCBI): domain Eukaryota; kingdom Metazoa; phylum Chordata; class Chondrichthyes; order Orectolobiformes; family Hemiscylliidae; genus Chiloscyllium; species Chiloscyllium plagiosum. The sequence continues at coordinate 6,346 of NW_025206956.1, read as the reverse complement.
CCAATGCTTCCACAAACTGTAATGGAGTGACCAGAACAATATTCCAAGTGTGGCCGCACCAGCGTTTTGTATAGTTGCAGCATGATATTGCGATTCCGGAACTCAATCCCTCTACCGATGAAACCTAACACACCGTATGCCTTCTTAACAGCACTAACCACCTGGGTGACAACTTTCAGGGATCTATGCACATGGACTCCAAGATCCCTCTGCACATCCACACTACCAAGAATCTTTCCATTGACCTAGTATTCTGTCTTCCTGTTATTCTTCCCAAAGTGAATCACCTCACATTTATCTGCATTGAATCCCATTTGCCACCTCTCAGCCCAATTCTGCAGTTCTGGAATGTTCCTTACCAATTGCTGCATTCGTGTTGGAGTACAGTCCCTGATGGAATCTCCTCTTGAATCTCTGCATCATCATCCATTAACATAATTGGAGGGACTGATGGGTTTATGGAGTGATTCTGAAATAACTGCAGAGTATCCTCCTTTATCACACAGGCACATTCCTAGACAGGATACAAGCAGGTTTCAAGACTGTCAGAATTAGGAGCTGGAATAGGCCATACAGCCCTTTGTGTCCAATTTCCCATTGGAGATGTAAAAGCCTTATCTGTATATTATTGTGTTTTTGACTGAGGACTGAAAAGGGAAAGTGAGCTACAGACACTCATTGTGCTTGCTGTTTACACAGCTGTTGGTTCAAGCAGTGAGGAAAGTGAGCTACAGATAAACTAGAGCCAGGGACATTTGCACAAATGGAAATTTGGCCGGCAACAAGTAGTTGATTGGTCTGTAACATAGTGACCAGCACGTAACATGGTGACCCAGCATGCAACATGGTGACCCAGCATGTAACATGCATGTAACCTGGTGACCAGCATGTAGAAGCCATCAGACCTCTGGCAGGGAGGCACTGTTTCTGCTCAGCAGCAAAAGGCACCTCAAGCCTCAAGAGTGTGTGGGTGGCACGGTGGCACAGTGGTTAGGACTGCTGCCTCACAGCGCCAGAGACCCGGGTTCAATTCCCGCCTCAGGCGACTGACTGTGTGGAGTTTGCACGTTCTCCCCGTGTCTGCGTGGGTTTCCTCCGGGTGCTCCGGTTTCCTCCCACAATCCAAAAATGTGCAGATTAGGTGAATTGGCCACGCTAAAATTGCCCATAGTGTTAAGTGAAGGGGTAAATATAGGAGAATGGGTCTGGGTGGGTTACTCTTCGGCGGGTCAGTGTGGACTTGTTGGGCCGAAGGGCCTGTTTCCACACTGTCAGTAATCTAATCTAATCTAATCTAATCTAAGCCTGAAAATAGCCAGTTTATTTGTCCTTTCCAGTTGCTGTAAGCTATGACTTTCCATTGATATGTCAACAACATCTATAAATGGGAACTGGTCACCCCGTGTCTTGTGCAAACAATTGAAAAGTTCTGGAAAAGGAAGACGAAGAAGCAAAGTTTGGATAGCAAAAAGATCATTTTAGAAAACCCTATGAACAGGGGCCACTAAACCCCCTTTCCAATCTTTCCCTTCACCCATACACTCATAGTTTTGCGTGCTTCAGAGTGTGTGAGTGTGTGTGTGCGCGCGCGTGTGTGTATGTGTGTGTGTGTGTATATATGTGTGAATGTGTGTGTGAGTGTGAGTGTGAGTGTGAGTGTGAGTGTGAGTGTGAGTGTGTGCATGTATGTGTGTATGTATATATGTGTGTATATGTGTGTGTGTGAGTGAGAGTGTGTGTATATATGTGTGTATATGTGTGTGTGTGTGTGAGTGAGAGTGTGTGTGTGTGTATGTGTGTGTGTGTTAGAGAGAGAATGTCTGTGTGTATGAGAGAGAGAATGTCTGTGTGACTATGGGGATATGTAGGAAAAGTTTATCAGGGTTTGAGTTTTAACAAGTAATGTCAATGGTTTATGATTATTTTCCTGAAGCTAAAGTTTATTAATTTGTAATGAACAGTCCTTCTTGTTGATTTCTGTCAACCTGGGTCTAAATGTTGGTGAAATTCGGAACTCTGCAAACGTTAAAAAAATCATTACATTTTATGTAGACTCAAGGAATAATGGGGTTTAATTTCCAGCATGCTCCTTTAGTGAGTCATAACAATTTTCATTTAATTTGAGCAATAAACTACTGTTTTATTGTTAAAACCTGCAGCATTGTGTATGTGTGAGAGTAAAACTGAACAAACCAAAATATGATCTATCAATCCAGATTCCAGCCTGGGAGCAGACCATTACTTGTCCAGTAATGACACAAGCTGGGATTGTGAGACTGTGATCTTCCAGCCCTTTCTTTTGGGCTCAGTACCTGACCAGCTAAGATCTGCCTTCTCAGCTGTGGCCCAGGCCAAAGCCTGGAGCTTTCTTCAACCACTGAATCGATTAAAGCTGGAGGCTAGAGCTCTCACCTGAACACAGGATCCATTATGAAGATAGCTGCCCACGGGACAGTGACAGCCTTCCTCACAGCCATCACTAAAACACTCCACAAGACCATTAAGATGGGCACAGCTATATGGACAGCCATCACTGACCACACATTCTCGATACAATCGATCTGACGGGCACCCCACCTCTAGAAAGAGAAAAACACGTGACAATGAGCACTCAAAACTCAACAACCACCTCCAGTCAGCGATCCCTCCCTCAATCCCCGCTCTCCCCCATTACTCTCCCTGCTTTCCCTCCCTCACTTCCCATTCGCTGCCCTCACTCTCCCTGCACTCCCCCCTCACTCCCCACTCTCCCTTCTCATTCTCCCCCCCTCACTCCATGCTCTCAGAGTGTGAAAGAATGTTGGAAAATATGAGAGAGAGAGGGTGGGGGAATTAAGAAAGTGTGAGAGAGGGAAGGGGGGAGAGAGAGAGAGAGAGACAGACAGACGGAGAGAGACAGAGAAAGACAGAGAGAATGAGAGAGAGTGCATGTGAAAGACAGTGTGAGTGAGGAGAGAGAGAATAAGACAGCAAGTGAGAAATTGAGAGAGAGAATGAAAGTGAGAGTGTGAGAGACAATGAGTAAGAGAGTGAAAGCAGGAGAGAGAAGTACAGAGAGAGAGGTATTCAGACAATGAGATAGACCATAGAACAGTACAGCATAGGAACAGACCATTTGGCCCACCGCGTATTTGCCGACCATAATGTCATTCTAAATTAATCCATCTGCCTGCATACAGTCTGTATCCCTTCAATTCCTGAAGAAGGGCTTATGCCCGAAACGTCGATTCTCCTGTTCCCTGGATGCTGCCTGACCTGCTGCGCTGTTCCAGCAACACATTTTCAGCTCCCTCCAATTCCTGCCTAGTTATGTCTCTGTCTAAATAAATGTCTTTTAAAATTTGCAATCTTTTCCACTCCTTTGTCCGCTCTGGACAAGCCAATTTTGTATCCAACTTGTCAACTTCTCATGGATTCCATGCGATTTGATCTTCTGGACCAGTCCACAATGAGGAAGAGACCTTGTCAAAAACTTTAGTGAAGTACATGTAGACAATATCTATCGTCCTACCCTCGTCAATCATCTTAGTCAGTTAGAGTCATAGAGATGTACAGAACAGAAACAGACCCTTCGATCCAACTCACCCATGCTGACCAAATATCCAAAATTAATCTAGTGCCACCTGCCAGCACCCAGCCCATATCCCTCCAAACCCTTCCTATTCATATACCCATCCAGCTGCCTCTTAAACGTTGCAATTGTTCCAGCCTCCACCACTTCCTCTGTTAGCTCATTCCATACATGCACCACCTTTTGTGTGAAAAAGTTGCCTCTTAGGTCCTTTTTAAATCTTTCCCTCTCACCTTTAACCTATGCCCTCAAGTTCTGGACTCCCCCACCTCAGGGACAAGACTTTGTCTATTTACCCTATCCATGCCCCTCATGATTTTATAAACATCTATAACGTCACCCTTCAGCCTCTGATGCTCCAGGGAAAACAGCCCCAGCCTGTTCAGCCTCTCCCTATAGCTCAAATCTTCCAAACCTGGCAATATCCTTGTAAATCTTTTCTGAACCCTTTCAAGTTTCACAACAACCTTCCATAGGAGAGAGAGCAGAATTGAACCGCTGCAGTCCATGTGCTGTAGGTTGGCCCACAATGCCCTTAGGGAGAGAGTTGTAGGATGTTGATCCAGCAACAGTGAAGGAACAACAATATATATCCAAGTCAGGATAGTGAGTGGCATGAAGGGGGTGATGTTCCCATGTATCTGAGGTTCTTGCCTTTCTAGATGGTAGTGGTTGTGGGAAGTGGTCATTTCCAGAAGTTTTTGACGCAGTGCCACATTACAGATTTGTGAGTAAAGTCATAGTCCATTATACAAAAAGGGATGGCAGCAACAATGATTTAAAATTGGCTGAATGACAGGGAACAGAGAGTAACAGTCAATGGAAATGTTTCAGATTGGAGAAAGGATTGTAGTGGTACTGGGATTCTTGCTTTTCCTGAAATATATTAATCACCTGGATCTCGCTGTGCAGGAGATAATTTCCCAGTTTGGAGATGACACTGAACTATCGGAGAATTGTGAGCTGTGAGGACAGTGTGGAACTAAAAAAGGACGTTGACAAGTTGGTGGAGTGGACAGATAGGTGCAGATGAGGTTCAAAATAGAGAAGTATGTGGTGATGCACTTTAGGAGGAAGAACATTGCAAGAAAATATAAAAGAGATGGTACAATTCCAAAGGAGGTGTTAGAGTTGAGGGACATGGGGATAATAGACTCATAGAGTCATAGAGACGTACAGCATGGAAACAGACCCTTTGGTCCAACCCGTCCATGCTGACCAGATATCCCAACCCAATCTAGTCCCACCTTCCAGCACCCGGCCCATATCCCTCCAAACCCTTCCTATTCATACACCCATCCAAATGCCTTTTAAATGTTGCAATTGCACCAGCCTCCACCACTTCCTCTGGCAGCTCATTCCATATACGTACCATTCTCTGTGTGATAAAGTTGCCCCTTAGGTCTCTTTTATATCCAATGTGTCCTTGTCCTTTATCCAATGTGTACAGGACGGTTTCCTGACACAGTATGTCGAAGGGCCGACAAGAGGGGAGGCCACACTGGATCTGGTGCTTGGTAATGAACCAGGCCAGGTGTTTGATTTAGTTGTAGGTGAGCACTTGGGAGAGAGTGCCCATAATTCAGTTACGTTTAGTTTAGCGATGGAAAGGGATAGGTACATGCCACAGGGCAAGAGTTATCGATGGGGCAAGGGCAATTATAATGTGATTAGGCAAGAATTAAGATGCATAGAATGGAGTAGCAAAATGCAGGGGATGCAGACAATGGAAATGTGGAGCTGGTTTAAGGAACAGATATTGCGTGTCCTTGATAGGTATGTCCCTGTGAGGCAGGGAGGAAGTGATAAGGTACGGGAACCGTGGTTTACTACAGAAATTGTATCTCTTGCTAAGCAGAAGAAGGAGGCTTATGTGTTGATGAGGCAAGATGGTTCAGATGAGGCGATGGAGAGTCACAGATTAGCTAGGAAGGATTTAAAGAGAGAGTTAAGAAGAGCAAAGAGAAGACACGAGCAGTCTTTAGCAAATAGAATAAAGGAGAACCCTAAAGCTTTCTATAGGTATGTGAGGAATAAAAGGATGATTAGGGTAGGAATAGGGCCAGTCAAAGACAGAAGTGGGGACTTAAGTGTGGACCCTGTGGAGATCGGAGAGGTGCTAAACGAACATTTCTCATCGGTTTTCACTCAGGAAAAGGAGAATATTGTAGAGGAGAAAAATGTGGTACGAGATATTAGACTAGAAAGGATCGAGTTTAGTTACGAACAAGTATTATCAATTCTGGAAGGAGTGAAGGTAGACAAGTTCCCTGGGCTGGATGGGATTTATCCGAGGATTCTCTGGGAAGCTAGGGAGGAGATAGCAGAGCCTTTGGCTTTGATATTTGAGTCATCATTGTCTAAAGGTTCAGTACCAGAGGACTGAAGGATTGCAAATGTTGTGCCCTTGTTCAAGAAGGGCAGCAGAGATGACCCAGGTAATTATAGACCAGTGAGCCTTACTTCTATTGTAGGAAAGGTTTTGGAAAGGATTATGGGAGATAAGATTTATAATCATCTAGCAAGCAACAATTTGATTTCAGATAGTCAACATGGTTTCGTCAAGGACAGGTCGTGTCTCACAAACCTCATTGAGTTTTTTTGAGAAGGTGACCAAGCATGTAGATGAGGGTAGGGCAGTTGACGTGGTATACATGGACTTCAGTAAAGCCTTTGATAAGGTTCCACATGACAGGCTGTTGGAGAAAATGCAGAGGCATGGGATTGAGGGTGATTTATCAATTTGGATTAGAAACTGGCTTTCTGGAAGAAGGC
>NW_025206955.1:11081-12274 GCF_004010195.1 Chiloscyllium plagiosum | reverse complement strand
ACTGGCAGATCAATGCCTGATTACTCTGCACTGCCAGATCAATACCTGATTACTCCGCACTGGCAGATTAATCCCCGATTACTCTGCACTGCCGGCTTAGTACCCGATTACTCTGCACTGCCGGCTCAGTCCCCGATTACTCTGCACTGCCCGATCAGTCCCCGATTACTCTGCACTGCCCGATCAGTCCCCGATTACTCAGTACTGCCCGATCAGTCCCCGATTACTCTGCACTGCCCGATCAGTCCCAGATCACTCTGCACTGTCAGATCAGTCCCCGATTGCTCTGCACTGCCCGATCAGTCCTCGATTACTCTGCACTGCAAAATCTGCCCCTGAGTATTCTGTACTGCCAGGTCAGTCCCCGATTACTCAGCGCTGCCAGATCAGTCCCCGATTACTCAGCGCTGCCAGATCAGTCCACGATTACTCAGCACTGCCAGATTAGTCCACAATTACTCTGCACTGCCAGATCAGCCCATGATTACTCTGCACTGCCAGATCAGTCCCCGATTAATCTGCACTGCTAGATTTGTCCCTGATTACTCTGCACTCCCAGATCAGTCCACGAATACTCTGCACTTCCAGATCAGTCCCTGATTACTTAGCACTGCCAGGTCAGAACCAGATCACTCTGCACTGACAGATCAGTCCCTGATTACTCTGCACACCCAGATCAGTCCATGATTACTCTGCACTACCAGGTCAGTCCCCGATTAATCTGCCCTGTCAGATCAGTCCCCGATTACTCTGCACTGTCTGATCAGTCCCCGATTACTCTGCACTGTCGGATCTGCCTCTGATTACTCTGCACTGTCAGATCAGTCCCCGATTACTCTGCACTGCCAGATCAGTCCACGATTACTCTGCCCTGCCAGATCAGTCCACGATTACTCTGCCCTGCCAGATCTGTCCCCGATTACTCTGCACTGACAGATCAGTCACTGATTACCCTGCACTGTCTGATCAGTCCCCGATTACTCTGCACTGTCGGATCTGCCTCTGATTACTCTGCACTGTCAGATCAGTCCCCGATTACTCTGCACTGCCAGATCAGTCCACGATTACTCTGCCCTGCCAGATCAGTCCACGATTACTCTGCCCTGCCAGATCTGTCCCCGAATACGCTGCACTGACAGATCAGTCACTGATTACCCTGCACTGTCTGATCAGTCCCCGATTACTCTGCACTG
>NW_025206955.1:6498-11001 GCF_004010195.1 Chiloscyllium plagiosum | reverse complement strand
AGTCCCTGATTACTCTGCACTGCCAGGTCAGCCCCAGATTACTCTGCACTGCAGATCAGTCCTCGATTACTCTGCACTGCCGGATCAGTCCCCGATAACTCTGCACTGCCAGGTCGGTTCCCGATTACTCTGCACTGCCAGATCAGCCTCTCATTACTCTGCACTGTCAGATCAGCCTCTCATTACTCTGCACTGTCAGATATCAGCCCGTGATTACTCTGCACTGTCAGATCAACCCCTAATTACTCTGCCCTGCTAGATCAATCCCTGATTAATCTGCACTCCCAGATCAGTCTCTGATTACTCTGCACTCCCAGATCAGTCCCCGATTACTCTGCACTGTCAGATCAGTCCCGGATTACTCTGCACTGTCAGATCAGCCCCCGAATACTCTGCACTGTCAGATCGGCCCCTGAGTACTCTGCACAGCCAGATCAACCCCTAATTACTCTGCCCTGCTAGATCAATCCCTGATTAATCTGCACTGTCAGATCAGTCTCTGATTACTCTGCACTCCCAGATCAGTCCCCGATTACTCTGCACTGTCAGATCAGTCCAGGATTACTCTGCACAGCCAGATCAGTCCCCGGTTACTCTGCACTGCCAGATCAGTCCCCATTTACTCCGCACTGTCAGATGAGTCTCTGATTCCTTTGCAATGCCAGTTCTGCCCCAGATTACTCTGCACTGTCAGATCAGTCTCTGATTACCCTGCACTGTCTGATCAGTCCCTGATTACTCTGCACTGTCGGATCTGCCCCGATTACTCTGCGCTGTCAGATCAGTCCCCGGTTACTCTGCACTGCTAGATCAGTCCCCGATTACTCTGCACTGCCAGATGAGTGCACGATTACTCTGCACTGCCAGATCAGTCCACGATTACTCTGCACTGCCCGATCAGTCCACGATTACTCTACACTGCCAGATCAGTCCCCGAATACGCTGCACTGCCAGATCAGTCTCTTATTTCTCTGCACTGTCGGATCTGCCTCTGATTACTCTGCACTGCTAGATCAGTCCCCGATTACTCTGCACTGCCAAATCTGTCCCTCATTACTCTGCACCGCCAAATCTGTCCCTCATTACTGTGTTCTGCTAGATCAGTCCCCGATTACTCTGCACTGCCAGATGAGTACCTGATTACTCTGCACTGCCAGGTCAGCCCCAGATTACTCTGCACTGCCGGATCAGTTCCCGATTACTCTGCACTGTCAGATCAGCCCCTGATTACTCTGCACTGCCAGGTCAGAACCAGATCACTCTGCACTGCCAGATTACTCTGCACTGTCAGATATCAGTCCCTGATTACTCTGCACTGCCGGATCAGTCCCTGATTACTCTGCACTGCCAGATCAGTCCCTGATTATCTGCACTGCCAGATCAGTCCCCGGTTACTCTGCACTGCCAGATCAGTCCCCGATTACTCTGCACTGCCAGATCAGTCCCCGATTACTCTGCACTGCTAGATTAGTCCCCGATTACTCTGCACTCCCAGATCAGTCCATGATTTCTCTGCACTACCAGGTCAGTCCCGATTACTCTGCACTGTCAGATGAGTCTCTGATTCCTCTGCAATGCCAGTTCAGCCCCAGATTACTCTGCACTGCCAGATCAGTCCCTGATTACTCTGCACTGTCAGATCAGCCTCGCATTACCCTGCACTGTCAGATATCAGCCCCTGATTACTCTGGGCAGCCAGATCAGCCCCTGATTACTCTGCACTGCCAGATCAGTCCCCGATTAATCTGCACTGCTAGATTTGTCCCCGATTACTCTGCACTCCCAGATCAGTCCACGAATACTCTGCACTTCCAGATCAGTCCCTGATTACTTAGCACTGCCAGGTCAGAACCAGCTCACTCTGCACTGACAGATCAGTCCCTGATTACTCTGCACACCCAGATCAGTCCATGATTACTCTGCACTACCAGGTCAGTCACCGATTAATCTGCACTGTCAGATCAGTCCCTGATTACCCTGCACTCTCAGATCAGTCCCCGATTACTCTGCACTGCCAGATCAGTCCACGATTACTCTTCCCTGCCAGATCAGTCCACGATTACTCTGCCCTGCCAGATCAGTCTCCGAATACGTTGCACATGCCAGATCAGTCTCTTATTTCTCTGCACTGTCGGATCAGTCCCTGATTACTCTGCGCTGCCAGAATATTCCCTGATTTCTCTGCACTGCCGGATGATTCCCTGATTATTCTGCACTGCCGGATCAGTCCCCGATTACTCTGCACTGCCAGGTTGGTTCCCGATTACTCTGCACTGTCAGATCAGCCCCTGATTACTCTGCACTGTCAGCTATCAGCCCCTGATTACTCTGCACTGTCAGATATCAGCCCCTGATTACTCTGGGCAGCCAGATCAGCCCCTAATTACTCTGCACTGCCAGATCAGTCTCTGATTACTCTGCACTCCCAGATCAGTCCACGATTACTCTGCACTACCAGATCAGTCTCTGAATACTCTGCACTCCTGGATCAGTCCCCGATTACTCAGCGCTGCCAGATCAGTCCCTGATTACTCTGCACTGCCAGTTCAGCCCCCAATTACTCTGCACTGCTAGATTAGTCCATGATTACATGCACTGCCAGATTAGTCCACAATTATTCTGCACTGCCAGATTAGTCCACGCTTACTCTGCACTGCCAGATCAGCCCGCGATTACTCTGCACTGCCAGATCAGCCCGCGATTACTCTGCACTGCCAGATCTGCCCATGATTACTCTGCACTGCCAGATCAGTCCCCAATTACTCTGCACTGCTAGATTAGTCCCCGATTACTCTGCACTCCCAGATCAGTCCACGATTACTCTGCACTACCAGATCAGTCCCTGATTAATCTGCACTGACAGATCAGTCCCTGATTACTCAGCATTGCCAGATCAGTCCCCAATTGCACTGCACTGTCAGATCAGTCCCTGATTACTCTGCACTGTCAGATCAGTCCCTGATCACCCTGCACTGTCAGATCAGTCCCTGATTACCCTGCACTGTCAGATCCGTCCCTGATTACCCTGCACTCCTAAATGAGTCCTCGATTACTCTGCACTGTCAGATCTGTTCCCAGTTGACACTGCACTGTCAGATCAGTCCCCGGTTACGCTGCACTGTCAGATCAGTCCCCGGTTACTCTGCACTGTCAGATCAGTCCCCGATTACTCTGCACTGTCAGATCAGTCCCCGATTACTCTGCACTGTCAGATCAGTCCCCGAATACTCTGCACTGACAGATCAGTCCCCGATTACTCTGCACTGACAGATCAGTCCCTGATTACTCTGCACTGTCGGATCTGCCTCTGATTACTCTGTGCTGCTAGATCATCCCCGATTACTCTGCAATGCCAGATCAGTCCCCGATTACTCTGCACTGCCAGATCAGTCCCCGGTTACTCTGCACTGACAGATCAGTCCCCGATTACTCTGCACTGACAGATCAGTCCCCGATTACTCTGCACTGTCAGATCAGTCCCTGATTACTATGCACTGTCAGATCAGTCTCTGATTACCTTGCACTGTCGGATCTGCCTCTGATTACTCTGTGCTGCTAGATCAGCCCCGATTACTCTGCAATGCTAGATCAGTCCCCGGTTACTCTGCACTGCCAGATCAGTCCCCGATTACTCTGCACTGCCAGATCAGTCCACGATTACTCTGCACTGCCAGATCAATCCCCGATTACTCTGCACTGCCAGATCAGTGCCCGATTACTCTGCAATGCTAGATCAGTCCCTGATTACTCTGCACTGCCAGATCAGTCCCTGATTACCCTGCACTGTCTGATCAGTCCCTGATTACTCTGCACTGTCGCATCTGCCTCTGATTACTCTGTGCTGCTAGATCAGCCCCGATTACTCTGCAATGCTAGATCAGTCCGCACTGCCAGATCAGTCCCCGATTACTCTGCACTGCCAGATCAGTCCACGATTACTCTGCACTGCCAGATCAATCCCCGATTACTCTGCACTGCTAGATCCGTCCCCGATTACTCTGTACTGCCAGATCAGTCCCCGATTACTCTGCACTGCCAGATCAGTCCCTGATTACTTTGCACTGCCAGCTCAATCCCTGTTTACTCTGCACTGCTAGATCAGTCCCTGATTAGTTTGCACTGCCAGATCAGTCCCTGATTACACTGCACTGTCAGGTCAGTCCCTGATTTCTCTGCACTGCCTGATCAGTCCCTGATTACTCTGCACTGTCAGATCAGCCTCTCATTACTCTGCACTGCCAGGTCAATCCCTGATTACCCTGCACTTCCAGATCAGTCCCCGATTACCCTGCACTGTCAGATCAGTCCCCAATTACCCTGCACTGTCAGATCAGTCTCTGATTACCCTGCACTGTCAGATCAGTCCCTGATTACTCTGCACTGCCACGTCAGAACCAGATCACTCTGCACCGCCAGATGTGTCCCCGAATACTCTGCACTGTCAGGTCAGTCCCTGATTACTCTGCACTTCCAAATCAGTCCCCGATTACTCTGCACTGCCAG